>NC_048893.1:203210972-203213841 GCF_011077185.1 Oxyura jamaicensis
ATATGGTTTAGTGGAGGACTTGTCAGTGTTAGGTCAGAGGTTGGACTCGGTGATCTTGAGGTCTCTTCCAACCTAGACTATTCTGGGATTCTGTGAAATGCAATTTACATGAATTTTAACACACGATCAAACACGGTCTTAAGAACAATTGCTTTTAACTTTAACACCTCCTTACTAAACCACAGCTGAATCATTTCAGACAACTATTTCAGACACCTTGTGCTGTTTGTGCTTTTCACTTTTTCACTCGAAGAGTGAGAAGTCTCACAAATCACTAGGCGTTGCTAAAAGCAAAGCAAATGCAGTTGAGCATCCTGACCTTTCCAGGATATATGCTGGGAAAAACGTTACAAACTCAAATTCTTAAATATCTGAAATTCTGCTGTTTGCTGGGGGAAGGCTCTGGCCCACGTTAGGTCTGGCCCACGTATAGAAACTCCCGCTTCTGTGCTGATAAACCTGTTAAGAAGAACACCAAGGAATGGAGCAAAGTAAAAACGTTCTACGTTTACATATTAGGATGCCAACCTCACTGCTTTCTTTCCAAACCAGAAGAAAGGAGGCGTTAAATTTTGTGCCGAGTTTTAACCTAAACTTCTCCGACTGTTCCTCTTTTGTACTCTGAGTCTCATTTATTATTTGGGTGATTCTAGGAGCTGCATTTCAAACTGTGCAAAGCAGCCAAATACTTTTAGTGTCTTGGACAGAGCCGAGCAGAGAGGTTCCTGCATACATAAAACCATCTTTGGAACGGGTGTCGGGGTGAAATAGCACGTTTAAAGCAGGTGAACGTGGCAGAAAGGTGACTTGCCTGAGAAAAATTAAAGGCAGGTTGTGTCGTGCCCCACACGACAGCAGATCTCGTTGCCTCCTCCGTGCTGAGCAGCTTGCAGTTTAAGTACACGTTGCAAGAAGCGTGGAGCCCGTACCGCTCAGCAATGAAATCCTTCCCGTCAGGCACCATCAGCAGCACGTGCAGCAGTAACCCGAAATCTTCAGGTGCAGATGTTTGTGCCAACCGATTACCGGCCACAGAGGTCGATACAGCCCGTGGCGGCCACCCAACGTCCGCGCTGGCTGCTCCCGTCTTCTGCAGGCCCTCGTGGCTGCTAAATTTCACGCAGCTTTCTGCATTTACACCATTCCTGTCGGGCTCCCGGAATTCCAGCCGGGGACTTCTTACGGCATGAGTTGGGATTTGCTGCGCAGCCACCGCTGACCTGGCAGCGGTGCTGGCGAAGTCTTTGTTGTCAGCAGCGAGCTCTAACGACACCTGTAGGGAACAAGGCAGAGCCAGCTGATCAGCAGACGTGCCACGACACGAGACTGCGACATGAACTCAGGAACCATTGTGTGGTTTGTTCAAAAACTGTGTTACATCATCACCCAGAGCGCTTACCTTTAGATACAGCTGGCTACAAGCTACAGCTGCGAGTGCAAAATAACTCGGTTACAGCAATTACTGCTCAAGGAAAATCCTGAAAAAGAGGCGTTTCTCTCTGCGCTCTCTTTCACTGTTCTTTCACCTTGCTGATTTTAGCTGGCCCTAAATTCCTGCCCTTCTGTGGGCTCCTATTTTTTTCCTGACATGACAAGGCGAAGAACAAATTGAACTCAGAAGATAAGGCAGCATGATAGAGAAAGGAAGGACTCGAGCCATAAAATACCCAGTTAAGGGAAACAAAATAATCAGACTTAAGAATTAAGAATTCTAAAAATGCCTAAGAATTAGGAGGAATGAGATGAGATATTGGGGAGAAAGATCCCAAGCTGTATCTATTGGGTACAAAAGGCACATCCAAACAAGAGGCACTCAAGATCAACCGTCAGAAATAGCCCAAGAAAGGTGATGTGGACTCATTAGCTGACATCCCTTAACCTCCATGTCCTGGCCAGAATAGCCGGACGCGTGCCGATGACAGGTAGGTGTTACACGGAGTGGGTGAAATCTAAGAGACAGGGTGGCCAAAATCAGTTTTCTTAAAAATAAAGCTTAGCTTCCCCTTCCGTAGGGTCTTGTGTAGAATTTCATTTCACTAATTTCTTCCAGTGCCTCCTTCCACATCCTGTTCTGCTCCATTGTCTCCTGTTCCACATGCCATTTCTCTTCTCCTGCCTTCAGTTCACTCCTCTCACACCTACCCTCAATGCTTTATGTTTCACTTTTCTGTGGCTCCTCTACTGGCAGCTCGGCTGAATAGTTTCTCTGGGAGAAGGCCGACGAGTTTCAGAGGCCCCTGTGACAGAACATCAGGCACACCTTGAACTACAGAGTGACAGAAGCAATCCTTGCTCAGGTTCTCTTGGAACAATTCAGGAGCTCTGGACTAAGATTGCCAAATATTCTCCTCACCCTTCGTTTGCTAATCTAGGGGGCTCTTTATCCTCCAAATTGGCAAAGCTCTCAAGCGTGCTGTGCAGAACTGTTGCACCTTCTCTTTCTTCTTGCTAGAAGAAATTTTGGCTCAAGGCGACTCCTGCAGAAAGAAACTGCTACCAAGGGCAGGAGCACCAGGCCTCTGTGTCAGGAGAGATGCGTGGAGCTAAGGAACGCAGAGCTGCAGCGTTCCTGTTCTCATATTGCCAAACCTCCCAGCCCCGGAGCCACTCAAAGTCTGCTGGCAGAGTGGTTTCTGTACCCAAGCCCTAGGTTTTGATTCCTGTTTCACCCTGCAGCCAGAGGAACTTCACACACCAAAATCCTTAGACTTGGAGAAGGTTCTAAACGTTTTTCCAAAAACCTTAAGAAAAAAGAAAGTTTCGTGTTACCTTGTATTGGCCTTAAAAACTTCCGTAGCTGAGGCCTGGCAAATTAAAAGAAAGAGGGAAAGAAAGGAGGGAAAGAAAGGAGGGAAAGAAAGGAGGGAAA
>NC_048893.1:203213851-203225721 GCF_011077185.1 Oxyura jamaicensis
GGGAAAGAAAGGAGGGAAAGAAAGGAGGGAAAGAAAGGAGGGAAAGATAAAGAGAACTCCTAGCCAAATTCAGTAACTATGGGTGATTTAACTCAAACTGTGTGTAGGAAGAACCATACCTTCAGTGGTCCAACTTGCATCTGACCTCCCTCTTTTTCCACTGGTATCTCGTCGCTGACAGTGAGCAACTCCGACTGAATAACCTTGCGCAGCTGAAGCACTGCCGAGCCAACGGCCACCGGCTGAGGGTAGAAAAAGAAGATGTTTTGTAAGCTTTCTGTCAGGGCTAAACAACTACGGGCATTATTGTGAAGCAAAAGACTTCCAAAAGAGCTGGAAAGCCATGGTCGGCCACTCACCCTCCCACCTTTCCACCATTAGAGGCATCACCAGGGATTTGTAGGGAAGTTTCCCTTAGTTCCAGTTTCAAGTGTCGCTAGGAAAACCGTACGGAAAATTCTTGCAGCACCGACAGTAAGCAGTTCCAGGTTAATACAAAAATTAACCTTCCAAATCCTCATTACTGAGCGAGATGTCCGCACTTTAAGACTCGATTTATTAATGCATGAAAAGAAAAGCTCCTTTTAGAACAGATGGGCAGATATCTTCGATGAACAGAGATCTTTGCTGGTGATGAAAACAAAACCTAGGCTGAGCTAACATCAACAGCAGACTTGGAACACACGCAGATGATTATGCAAATATGGTTCCTTGCATCTATTTGCCCCAAATAAAGATCCTTCTCTTTTCCTAGAGGCACAAGTCACGCCAGTTTCTCACAACTCGCATTATTCCCCTTGCCCTGATCACAGCAACGATATCAAGCGCCCCCACGTTAACTCATTTAAAGATGGGGGAAAGGCTTTTTTTGTTGGTTTTTTTTGCTTGAACTCCGAAAATCCTTTAGCTGGGCGACCAGATTGAACAGCAATTAGTTCAACTTAGAGCCTGCACAGTGTCATTTCCCTACCTAACACCTCCGATGGTTGGTTAAGAAGCTGCTCAGCCAAGCCACGTTGCTTTTGGCTGCTTTCCCTCTGAGGGCTGAGATGTCAGCCCTTGAAAAGAAGCGCTGCGTAAGACTTAAGGAACACCAAGACGTTTTTTTTTGTTGTTTTTCAGGACACCAAGAATAAGCAATTTTTAACAAGTACCTTTTTCTGGGTGCTTTTTCTCACGTAGATTTTAAAAGCAAGGTCAGAGCTCCACCAGTGCTCAACCATCGTTCCACCGAAACGAAGAGGGAACACAAACCGCTGCTGAAATTTCACCACTGCAAGGAAGACAGAGACTTGTGAGCTCTTCGCTGGATCAATACCCGTCTTTTGAGCTGGATCAGGAACAGAAATGTTCGGTCTCTGCAGAGAATGTGCAGGGTGAACACGGACACGGGAAGTTCAGGAGGCAGGAGAAGAAAGTGATGGCTCTTCTGGCGATGACGGACAAATACTCAGAGAGCATTTGCACATCTGCCAGAATAAGAGATCAGGAAGGGCTGGAAGCTGAAGAGCTGTTGCTAGAACCCTCCACAAGAATCTCTCAACATTTCATCCCATTAAATTATGCTGCGAGTCGGCGGGGAATTAACTTTTTTTCCTCTCTCAGAGGAGCAACAAATATTCAAAATTAATTGGATATTAACGGGCTTTCTTGCGGAGATAATCACTCCTCCGATACACACACGATCATCTAATTATGCATTACTTCGTAACATCAAGCCCCAATTAAACCATTCTTCATTTTCTACGGCCAGGAAATAGCAGGAGGGCAGTTCTGGCTCACTTTGAATAAAGACAGAGTGAAACGCTGAGATGCAAGAATAATCACAAGTTCAGGAGAAAACATTAGCTGCAAGAAAAGACCGAGCGGGTTGGTGCTTAGTCTGGAAAAGAGAAGTACAATAGCAGTGATCGAGTGGTAAGCTTTCCTTGTTCACAATGAATAAAGTATTCTTGTGGTGACTAAATTCGGGTTAGATATAAGGAAAAATTGCTGACAGGAGGCTAAGGAATCTCATTCAGGGTCTTGAATAAATGAGATAAGCAGCTCTCCGGAAAAACAAGGGTACGTTGGATTGACTAGATGGCTTCTTCAAATTATTTCTGGCCTCATCGATTTTTCTAAGTTCCAAAGAGCTGGAATCTACCTACACCAGACGAAGTGCAGGAGCGTGTATTAGCCCTGTGGTACAAACAGCCAAGGTTCAAAAGTTTAGTCCGTACACAAGCGGAGAACTCCGAATTAGTTCAATACAGAAAGATGCGAAGCCGACGAACGACCACATGGGAAAGTCAACTGAAAGTCACCCTGGAATTCCACTTTCTGAGCAGACAGGACACCCAATGATGCTCACGCATCATTTTCTGCTCATCAAGTACAAAAATTTAACCTAAATCATTCTCAGGGATATCAGGAGCGGTAACTCAGTAAAGAGATGAATGACTACTGATAGGATAACAGGACTTTTTTAAGGACTCTTGGATCCATGAGACTCTCCGAGCTCTTGCACGTTACGTGACATATTTCAGCACCTGGAGAAGTGAGGTATTTATTTGAGATAAAAGTATTTTATCACCTTCAGTACTATTGCAGAAAGGATACCGGCTTTGCGTTGACATGAAGGAATGACCCGCTATTTTGGTCGCTAGGAAAAGGAATGTGACTAGTTCTTGGAAGAGAATTTAAAAAAAAAATGGTTTCCTCTTCCCAGAGAGGAGCATTCCACTACCCACAGCGCAGTAACTCTTTTTCTACAGGTGCCACTAACCATAATATAAAACAGAATATTTTTGACGCGGCAAAGAAAATACCTAAGAAAATGCTACTAGTTTCTAACTGATGTCTCAGTCAACAAGACTAAATACAAGAGGGGGGAATAACGGTCTTACCGCCGTCTGTGATTTTACTCGAAGCTATTCGGATCACTTCTGTGGTCACGGAGACCTGTCCTTTTTCGTTCTTGGAGGCTCCCACAGGAAAGTGGTACTCAACGAAGAAGGTGCTGCGAATGAAAGAAGTGAATGGGTGATCACGCTCCATCTCAAGTCTATTTATTGCACATAACGAATCCAAACATAGCAGACAAACTTTGTACTCGCGATTTATTAAGTTCCTCTGTTATCTTAGAATTAACCTATTGTATTCTTTCAGTAGGTTACGCGTCAGTCAGGTTCTCCTCTGAAACATGCCTTTTGTTTTCAGCGTACAGCCATGCACAAAGCACATTTGAACCTTCCCAAAACACCAGAAAAAAAGCACAGCTTGGAGTGAGACCACATCAGGGCAAATCATTCCCATCTCTACTATCTAGAAATCTGTAACATACCGTTTGCTGAGACGACGAGAGAAATGGGAGGATGCCAGAAGCCTGAAGAGCTTAGGTAAAATTGGTGACAAAACAGACCTCAGGAAAATCTCCCTCCAAGGCACAGGTAAGAAGTTGGTGAGAAACAATCCCCCTTACCACTTATTAACTGGTGCAGGCCTTGGAGGCTTCCCCATTAAACCTTTCTTTCTCGGTGTAATCTGGGTGCCCTCGGGAGGGATTCGCAAGCTTTCAATGATGACTCTGGCCAGGTGTATCCTCCCCAGCAACGCCAACTGGTCTACGCTCAAGGCAGCGACGCAAACTTCTTCTGTGCCAACATCCAGAGGGGCGAGTTGTCTGGTAGGAGAGCAGCTGCGGAGACAAAACTGAGAATCAGGTCGACGCAAACATTTTTATGACTGCATAAAGGGAAAACTGCAGCCTGGCAGGGTATTATTTAAAAGCAGATCATTAAAACACACATTTTAATGTACCTTTTACAACCAATTTGGTGGTTTCTGGAACAGAAATCATACCATAGACAGTATCAAGGGTCTGTTACTTAAAACAAACAAACAAACAAGCACATTCCATGCTGTTGGAGTTCTGCTTATTGCAGGTGAACTCTTCAAAAAGAGCTTTTTTCATGTCCTACACAACAAGAGGAGAAGAAACAGCTCGGATCTGTCGCTGCTGCAGAGGAACAGCATCAGGATTTTTGTCATAATTTAAAATCTCACGGTTTATTTCTAAGCCTTGGCTTCTAAGCGGTTTCGTACCGATACCTCTGGAGACACGAATTTTACTTGAATATAAAAACGGCAGCATTTGCAAGGAAAGTTTTAGAAATAATTGTCTGGAGCTGTATCAGGACCAAAAAAAAATCCAAACCTTAATACTCACTGATATTGTGCTAGTAAATGTCGATAACCAGTTTAAGGACACTGTTACAAGCACTTAAAACAGAGAAACTTCTGTTTCGCTGTTGTTTGCTGTAATTCTCCTGCCTGTTTGCTAGAATCCAGAATCTTTTGTACGTGTGTATGCAAACTAGCAAACCAAGAAGCATAATGCCACTGGTTCTTTTTGTAAATTACATCAAATAACTAGGAGTTTTTTTACTTATTTAAACAAAGCGTGTGAAAATACGCAATCTGCGTAAACTTTTAAAGGGTATTTGAAATTTGAAAATACCATTTCAAATCTCGTCCGAGTTAGCTTTTTTTTGGAAAAAGCTTGATCATAATTCGAAAAAAAAAGAATTGTTTGCTGTGAGGGTGGTGGTCAAACACTGCAAGAGGTTGCCCAGAGAGGTTGTGGAGTCTCCACCTTTGGAGATATTCAAAGCGTCACCAGACGCGGTCCTGGGGAGCCTCTCCCAGTGACTCTCCGAGCAGGTGCATTCCAATATTCACGACAGTGTGATTCTGTGGTTAACAGAAGGGCTTTCAGGCTTTTGGTTTGCATTTAAGTTTACATGACGTTTGCTCCTTTGTGGCACGTGCAGTTTCGTAATTACTTGATAAGCCGAAAGCGTTATCTGCCTGCAAACAAAACCAAAAACGAACTTTGCTCCTCACCCAAGTTAGAGGAAAGTCAAAGGGCAAGAGAAAAAGAGTGATTTGATCCCAGAATATTCTGCAGTTTTATTGGTTCTGTGTTGGGAAAACATAAAAATAAATAGAATGCAATTTAGATCAGGGCAGAATGGAAGCAATTTACTTACTGCAGATATAGGAGAGAACACAGAGCAGCAGGGAAACGCGCTCTGCTGATGCGATCTCTGTCCCTGTGAAGTGGATTCGTGTTTTATACGCTTAGAAATGCTACGCAAAGACAGATTACAGGATGCGAGCTATTCGTATCTGATACGTGCACAAGGCCACAGAACTGTACAAGGCTGGTCTGGAGTCGAACGGCAGCTTCCAACAAGCAAGACGCTGCTGAAGGAGTCACAACTATTTACCTGGCCTTAATTTCTGTCACTTTCTGATCCTGATCAAAGGCACTGGAATCCTTCTGGGGATTCACAGAATTGGCTTTCTTCACAGTTTTTGCCTTGCCCATTTCTTTGGGAGGGTCAACGTCTTCATCGCTGAGGAAATCGCTTAAACTGGAATCCGATTTCTGAAACGGAAATAACGCACGTAAAATAAGATGTTAGCTACCTTTGTCAAAAAGGATACAAAGAAAAAAACAACCCACAGCTCGTGGACTGCATGATTTGAAACAAATAATATTCTAACGATTTTTTTTCACAGACATATAAAAAAAACAAGGCTTCTTGGACAGCCTAAATCCTCACAATTTCCAAATTCAACACTTACAGAATTTTTTATCTTTGTAGTATGAATATGATCAGCATTACTAATTTCAAGCAACGTCCTCACAAGTTTCTGTAGGATACTTTATTAGACCTCACTACTATTTATTTATTTATTTATGATGCAGATGCAGGCTTCTGATTTTCCTTCCCCTTAGGGCCTGCACATTAAGCACCTTCCTTTTGCTTTGCACTTACAGGAGCCGTGTAAAAAAGACTCTCCAGCAGACTCTGGTCGTAGTGGGGATCATTGAGCTCGCTGTCATACACCTCGCTCCCAATGGACAGAGAATCCCAAAGGGAACCTGTCTGGTCCCAGAAACGCACAGGAGGTAAGTCAGCACTGTGGACACAAGAGAAAGAAACGTAACTTCGCGTGGCAACTTCTGCAGTCAGTTTCACACAAATTCTGACAACGCCGCCTATTTTCTACTGGATTTGTGCCGTGCTGCCTCTGGAAACAGCCCAACGATGATTGCACAGCGCTGTGCCCAGCTCGTAGTCCTTGCGATACCACCTCTGGACCTATCTGAAATAAAAAACATAGGAATACCTCTAGAGATCATCTGGTCCAACCCGCTGCTCAAAGCTTGAGGATGGAAATTGGGAAATTGTCCAGTTGGGTTTTGAATATCTGCTAAGTTGGAGACTCCACAGCCCCTTTGGGCAGCCTGTTCCCATGCTTGATCACCCTCATGGTGAAAAGTTTTTGGAAACAGCTACCTATAATGTTAATTCAACTTCTCTTTATACCTTTTGGGTCTCTTTAAGCTCTCAGTAATACTTAAGAATTATCAAAACTAAATACAAACTGTGTCTCGGTACCTTTAAAGCACGGCTGGAACAAATTGCGTTCTGTATGGTTAAAGCGTTTTCTATCTGTGCTATAAGTTCAAAACCTTTTAATGACCTCCCAAGTGATCACTGTCATCCAGTAGTCACGGGGAAAAGATGAGTCAAGGGAACAAGACGTAGGAACTGAAATTCGGAGCCACATCTGCCACAGAAGTCGTGCGCCTCCTACCCCTGATTGGAGTAGAGACAATGGAAGCATCGATTATACTCTTGCTACTCGTCACAAAATAAGAGAGAAAGATCAACTTAATACTTGGAGAAGGGTTAAAAATAACTGCTAGTCCTCTCTATTTTTAATTTTCAGCCTCTAAGTCCTTCACAGAAACGCTGTATTTATGTACATCTTAATATTTTAGGACACAACAGTTACAACTTTTAAGTAACTTAATTTTTTAAGTAATTTAATTCTATCAAAGACTGTGATTAATCTTCCTGTCATGTTCACATGGAGGGACTTGGAGCCACCCAGGCTGTCATATATTAAAGCTGAATGCAAGCTGATCAAAACCTCTTGTCACCACAAGCTCAGGGGATTCACGTTTCCAGAAACGTGGAGAATATGGAGGTCAAAAGGCATTTTTCAGTAGAAAGTAGACAAATAAGGGCAATTTGCAGTAATCCTCAGTGTGTTACGCTCACCTGCCCAACAGTAACTGTATCGCTCTCTCCTCAGAGTCGAGGTCCAGTTGCTGACTTGTGATGTCAGATGTGAAGGGATGGGGATCTTCAGGAGCAGGCACAAAATCTGAGCTCAGGACGTTTGGGCTCCTGGTTAACAAGCGACAGCAGCACAGAGAGCAGTAAAAGGAAAAAGAAAGGTTTTAATTCTCTGCGGCACGCTCAGGATTTCAGTCACATAAAGGGGCAAAACCAAAGGTTATGTTCAGCCTTCTCCAATTTGTAGCTTAGCCTCCAGGTACACAAAAACTTTCCGCTGCCAGTCACATTTCTCATCCAGAAATCTTACACTTTGCAATGGGTCAAGATGGCCCAAACCCGCAGTTTAAACACAGTTGCTGCAAGGAAGAGGAGAGAGGGCTCGAGAAATTCAAGGGAGATGTTTGTAAGTGACAAGCTGTGAATTTTTCCAGTAGAGTCCAACAAATCATCTATTCTTTAAAAGAAACTGGAATAGTTTGAGCTAAAGCACCAGGACTTCTTTTCCTACAACCAGTGAGTTCCTCAGCGCATGGTGAACGTCAACCTGTGTCATCGTTCCGATTAATTCATCACACAGGAAGCACGTGTGCACATCCGTGCTTCAAAGGATGAACTGGGAGCCTCCAATAATTGTTATGTATGTCATCAGGTGCCTTTCACGTGACAGTGACTTCTCATCCAGTGCTTTTTGTGTTTTCATTTCCACGGTATTTTTTATTTAAACGTATTTTTCATATCAAAAGGTTTTTAAGAAGTGTGAACACGGTATTACTACTTCAGGAATGATTTAAATTGTATTTGCGACAGCGGCTTTGACTGTCAAAGAAGGACTCCGCTTTCTGGCTTACGATGGAACAAAAAGCAATTACTCACCTTACTCCAGCAATAAGAATCGAATGTTTCTCTTGCAAAAGCGTGCATTTGTCTTAATACCTCTAAATTGCACTTGCGCTGGATTGAGAACATTTACCAAGTCTACTACAAAACAAAAAGTTGGAGTTCGAAGCTGCAAAGGCACAATTATTGTTGCCCATCAGCTAGCGAAGAGCACACAGAACTAAGCGACGACTGCTAATTCTGAGAACACAGGTAGAGGTGCAAATTTTCGTGGGTGTTTTGGCACCCGTAGAAGCTAACTAGAATGTGCAAAAGTACTCATTTTATGGCACTAGCTACGTATATTTCTTTGAAAACCTGTTTTCTGTGATCAAGTAACATTTAATTTACGTTCTTTATCGTACTCCTGCTCTTTACCACCGTTTGATATTTCATTATGAAATAATTCTGTGCTATGTATACAAAAACAGCGCAAAACAAAATTAAACCTATTTAAATCAAGGCTTGCTACACAACGATTGAAATCAACTCACAAAATGGAGGCTTTTACTTCCAAAGACAAATTAATTTCCCATTTGGCTGAGAATCCTAAAACACGTCACGTGAATCTCACGGATAAGGCCTCAAACTTAACGTTTTGGAACTAAATCTCGCTTCCCCCTTTCCAAGCTCACTTTGCTGCTGCTTTGAAGCCATCCGTCTTCACGAAAGGAGGCACTTCACTCAGTTCAATCTCCACGTCCGGGCTAGACTTCATTGCAGAGACAACCATGGCATCGCGGAGTTTATTGCCTTGATCCAGAAGAGCTGAGAAATAAGCAGAAGGATGAAACTTCAGCATTCCAATGCAATTCAAAAGCTGTGTGTAGACACAATAAACGTGCCGGATGCAGTCAGAAACCTTCTATTTTAGACTATTATAGAGAGATCTCGATGTAACAGAGGTTCAGTGCATGCTATGGGCCATAAAGCACGGCTGGGAGGGACAGCAATCCTCTGGCAGCCTCCCACTCCCAGCTGTACAAACACCTCGTCTGCACACACAAGCCAGGCATTAGAAGGGCGTTAATTAAGATCCAGGAGCAAGATTAATTTATGGAAGAGTAGCTCGTCACCTTAGGATGCCTCATCAGCAGTGTAATTTAAAGAATTCTCAGTAAATTGATAAAACAGAAAAACTCCCGAGACTACACATATGGAGACTTGCCCATTCGAATCCAGTCCAGGAGGTCCGTGATGGAAAAGGGATGCTAATGAATTAGCAGGCGACGGAAAAGAAACCATTTTCCATCAGAAAACGCCAGAGAAACCCTCCCAGTCCCTGTCTGAGCAGGAGTGGCACCTTTTGATGGCCATCTCAGAAGATATGGCAATGATTCAACAGGCGGTGAAGCTGAAAGTCCTTTTCCGTTACCCCTCCAGGTCAGGGACATTAAAATATTATTTTTTTTAAAGAAAACTTTCTTTGTTATCCTTTTCTGTTTGAGGTAACACAGCAGGAGCATGCAAGAGTCACTTGTCCTTAAATCTCTCTACGCCAGCTGCATACCAACCTGAGAGCAGGTCCTTTGTAGCTGGGTTATGCAAAGAGAACACCCGCGTGTTTGTTCCGGGAGGCGCGTCGGGATCAGCGCTGGTGGGAAACGACTCCGGCTGCTTTAAAGGATTCGCTTTTAAATGTTCGTCTGGTAAAATCAGACGGTGGTGGGAAGCAGAAGAAACATCTTTTACGTTTTTGGAGTTCTCTTGAAAGAATAAATGGTCCTTTCCTCTATTGAAAAAGAAAACAGCATTTGATCCATTTGAAGTGGAGCAGTGAAGGGATTCAAACCTCTTCAAATTCTCCCCAGCGCTGCAGCTGCTTCCCTTCTGTACCCACTCCAAAAAGAAACGTGACACCTCATTTTACCGACTCCTCATTTTCCACTCATCCCATCAGCCAGACTCAAGCTGTAAATAAAGGACTCGTGGCACCTCAACTAGCATAGGGGGAACTAAGTCATCGCAGGATGCGATTTTATACCAGATGAGAAACTGTCCCTGCAGGCTCTTAAATGCTGGGCGGTTTGGAGCTCATAAAAGGTGCGTTCAAAGAAAATCAGGTATCCCATAACCCACAGGCGGGCTGCCATTGCTTAAGAAATGCGTGAAATGCAAAGTGAGCCAGAATTTTGTCACGGCAAAGAAAAGCTACCTGGGAGTTGTGGCTCTGCTGCTGTCAGCAGGCTCCTGGCCAGCAGCAGCCACCCGGGTGCGCTTAGATTGTGGCGACGGAGGAAGAAACCGGGGCTTGCTGCTTCCCTGAGCAGGAGCCGTATCTAAACTTGCATCTGGGGCTGGGGCAGAGCTGCCGGCGTCACGCGTTTCTGACAGGGGTTCGAGAACCAGCGAAACCTGAAAAATAGAACGTGAAAACAGAGTTTTCATCTTTTTCCTCACTAAGTACAGCACACGCTCTGTTTAACTTGACTATTCATGATACGGACAGCTCACAGATTTCCACACAAAGCGGTCTTTGCGTCATTCAGCTATGTAACATCATAAAACTCGGACTTAGCTACAGCTATTTATTTCCCATTCCGCGTTTCTAAACCGCGGGCAACCATCTCTCAGCATAAATTAGCCGGAGCCAGGGCTGCAGAACAGAACAGCACCTCCTTTTCTCCAGATTTCCAAATATTTTACAGACATCAGCCCTGTGAGGCATCTAGAGAAACATCAGAACTATCCGAGTTTCCTCGAGGAACTAGCCAGAAGTATTTATTTTTAAATCCACCGTGAAAAACTCACCCTTGTTGTAGGGTCCATACATTTTCTTATTGAACTACCAATGCCGCACATCCTTCTAAGGGAAACGGTGTCAACGTCACCAGTACTCATTTTTTTTATTTCCTACCTGAATCTGTAAATGGTTTAGGGCAGGGGGCAGGTCTGTGGGATGTGGACTCAGCACAACCGGGTCCTGACACCCGATTATTCCGCATTACAGCGCTATAAAGGACAACAAAGAGCAAAAGCGTGAGGACTACCTGCAGCTCTCCCAGTTTCTCGGATGTCGGTGAAAGGATGGTGAAAACCCCCCCGATCGGGTGGCTGGGAGAGAGCTGGGGCAGTTCGGTGATCTGCACTCTGCCAAGAGGAAGGTGGTCGAGTTTGGTCATCACCTCGAGGACGAGCACGCCCATATCTGCAAAGATCAGGAAGAGATCTCATTTCGGTGACGCAGCAAGGCCACAAATAAAGGCAACCGAGACTCGTCGGGTAAAACGGAAGAGATGCTAGTGGTTGACATAAAGTTGTATCAGAAAATTGGGAAACAGGATCAGAGAATCAGGCAGGTTGGAAAAGACCACTGAGATCACCCAGCCCAACCTTTACCTAGTCCTGAAGTCCACCACTAAACCATGTCACTAAGCCCTAAATCTTGAAGACCTGCAGGGATGCTGACTCACCCACTTCCCCGGGCAGCCTGTTCTAATGCTCCACAACCCAGAAATTTCTCCCCAAATCCAACCTAGACCTCCCCTGGCACAACCTGAGGCCATTTCCCCTCGTCTTATCACTCGGTGACTGAACAGTATCACTGTATAAGTAGTGCCAGCAGGGGACACACCCAAGACATCAGCCTTCCTATAAAGTTCCTGCAGATCCTTCTGTAACGCAAGCACCTCGGTGACAGTCCAAGCTCATCTCAATGCCTTTGTATTCTCCACGCTCTTAGAAATTAAAATGCGTAATTAATGTGGAAAATATGCTACCTGCAGCCGCCTGACCTCGAAATGAGAGGCGGTGGCACTGTTTTGGAGACCTGCCCAAACCTCAACCGCCAGCAGGATGGATGCCAGCCCCCAGGGCAACAACAAAACCTTCCTGATCCAGAATCCCAGA
>NC_048893.1:203260721-203276087 GCF_011077185.1 Oxyura jamaicensis
CCACGTCCTTCTTGTAGCGAGGGGCCCAAAACTGAACGCAGCACTCGGTGTTCACGTCTCAGAACCGCGGCACCAACTTCACCTTTTTCCCCCCTCGTTTCAGCCTCGTTTACACCACACCCCGTTTCAGCCCGCGACACCATCTGGCAGCTAGCTCGTCCCTCCGAGCCTCGCTCTGAAGTTTAGGGCGAGCTTTGGGGATGGCAAACATAAACAATCAAGCCATAAAGTAACAAAGAGTTGTTACAAGAGTTGCAATAACAACACCGGGGTAAGCTACCCAAGCTCTTTAAGGAGAGCACCACCCCCGCGTTGCACCTGATCTGCGTTTTCTAGTAGAAGGGCAGCAGCTTCTCAAACCCTACCATCAGGAACTTCTCTTCTAGCAGGTCTCAAGGGAACATCCGCAGCGGCTGGGAAGCAGGATGTGGCTTGCGAAACGTAAAAAAAGGGGCTGGGGCTCCGGTTCAGAACTCGGTGCCGCGCTGCTGTCAGCTCGGAGAAGTAACCTGGGGAAAGCTCAAGGTGCTGAGGAGCCGGGAGTCGCTGCTGCGCTGCGCTGAAGGCGGCCAGCGCGCGCCCTGGGACGCTGAAAGAACACGAGAAGGACAAAAGAGGGGAGAAAAAGAAGGTAAATGACGTGCCCGTCTCCCTAAATTCCCCCCGATTTAGCTTACTAGCCAAGTACAAGCAGGTACGTGAAACAATCAGCCTGCCACAGGACTTTAAAGCCTTGGTGTTGCGCTGTTTGAGGAAAACCTCGAGCAATTAGGGCCTAAGACGACAATTTTCCACGTAATATTTCTGCAACGGACAGCCCAGTTCCTGGAGACGGGCAGATTTTGTTTAAGGGGGAGGAAACGAAGGCACCTGGATCAGCATCGGGAAGAGAGGGAGATGAAAACAGAGCAGACTCCAGCGTGCACGCGTGCTTCGTGCACAAAGCCTGATGAAGCTTCTCAGGGAGTTATCCTGGAGCGATTCAGCCCCAGCACCAGCAGTGCCTTTCCCTCACCATCTCCTTCCCTTCCGAAATAAGCATCGCTTGGACACCCGGCACGTGGCGTGAGCCTGACGCTTCGAGTTCTTGCGGTGCAACCCCGAAGCGCTCTCGTCTCAAACCTGCAAGCCGAGCGCGCCTGCGGGAGGCGTCCCGAAGTTCTTTTATTTATGTTATTTATATTATACCTTCCCCTGCAAGCATTTCCTCCGCGGGTTAAGCGAAAAGAAACGCCACCGGAGGCTGCAGCCGGGGTGACCCGAACGGGCACGCGGTCAGGGTGACTTCAGCTTCGTCAGCCACGAGGAAACGGCGATCTTTAGGAATCAGGAGCGCACAGAGGTGAATGAAAATAGGCATGAAAATAGAGTTAAAGCGTTTTCGAGCGTGGCCACCCCTATTTTTGAAGTGGAGCGGGAGATGCCACGTGCACCGCTCTGAAGGCGCACCCTGACACAGAGGGTACCTGTTTTTGTCTTTTTTTGGGGGGGAAGAAAAGGGAACGAAACGCCCCCAGGTGTTCAGTTTTGTCTGCCAGAGGGGGCTGAACAACCCCCGGACACCACCAAGGGCTGTGCCACGAGCACCTGAAACCGAGCTGAGACCAAAGCTGCTGCTCAAATGAGGATCAGGGAGGGGTTGGGGCTGGAAGGGGCACCCCCAGCCCCTCAGGGCAGCCCGGGCCAGGGCCTCAGCGCCCTCAGAGGGAAGAATTTCTTCCCAACGCCTCCCCGAAGCCTCCCCCCTGCCAGGCTCCAGCCGGTGCCCCTCGCCCTGTCCCCCCCCAGCCCTGACCAAGAGTCCCTCCCCAGCTTCCCTGCCTCCCCCTGCAGGCCCTGGCAGACCCTCGGGAGCTCCCCGCACCTTATCGAGCAGCCCGTTCCTGCCGCCTTTGGCCGCCATCTTCTCGCCTTCCTCCTCCTCCTCCTCCTCCTCCTCCTCCTCCTCCTCCTCCTCCTCCTCCGCCGACCTGGGCGCTGCGGATTGGCCGCGCGAGGCACGCTGGGAGTTGTAGTTTTCTGCCCCCCCCGTTGCCACGGCGACGGCGCGGCGAGGGGAGGGGGAGGGGGAGAAAATGGCGGGCGCGGCGCGGAGAGCGAGGGGGGAGAGGGCGGGCGGCGGAGGAGAGGGTGCGGGGTGAGGAATTGGGGGGAATGAGTGCTGCGGGCTCACGGAGTGGCGTGTCGGGGTGTGTGGGGGATGGATGGGGCTGGGGGAGTTGTGCGGGAGTGTTCGGGCGGTTGTCACGCGTGGTGCTGTGCGGTTGATGCGCGTAGGGGTGTTGGCGTGGTGCCGGTGCGTGGGGGTGTGCTGGGTGTCCGGGGCGCTGTAGGGGACAGGGACGAGTGTGTCAGGGCCGAGGGAGGCGCGTGTGCGAGGTGGGGTGCGAGTGGGGTGACCGTGGGGAGCGGTGGTGCGGGCGGGTGGGGATGCTGGGGGGCTGCTGGTCAGAGGGACGCCAAAGCTTTGAGGTTGGAAAAGTTCTGAAATCGCCCAGTCCGACCTTAAGCTGAAAGAGAAACACATCTCGTGTTTTCCAGAAGTGCCTGAATCTCCTTAAAGGTTTCCTAACGTGACCCACTCACCACAAGGCACACAATTTCCATCACACCTGTACCTTACCCTTGGTTTTGGCTGAGTTTCCTCACATTCCTGCGATGCCAAGCTCACAGTCTCCTTCCTCTGTACCCCCGTGAAGCAAGACCTCAGAAATCCTGAGATTTAAAACTATGTTTTTCACAAGTCACACGGGCAGCTGTGTGCCCCTGGGACCCCCTGTGTCACCTCCATCTCACTGCCGTGCCAGCGTGGCTCTGAGCACCTCCACCCGTACTGATGGTGCTGTGCTTCATGCTACAGTTAATTACCGACGTAACACCTCTGAACTAGATTTCCAAGGGCTGGAAGGTGTGTGATTTTTTCCTCAGATGACAATGGAAAAGAGCTGGGGGAAAGAGGAATGGGTCAAGCTGAAATCCTGTAAGTCACTGTCCACGCAGCCTGACCCGCGCGCTCTCTGGTGTCTGCATTTCACTCTCTTGAGATGGAAAATAATGCACATATGCCTATCACCTCATTTTGTTCTCCATTTTAAAAGCGATGCTCTTCATGTGTCACAGTATTCCTTTGTGTACAAGCCGATACTTAATTTGTGACTACCTCTGTAAAGGGCTGCTTAAAGCAAAGCAATGCTAGAGGCAGTGGAAATTTTAACCCACTTATTTGTTTCCCACTCTTCCCAGGAATACTGCAGTCGAGATGGCTACAACCGGACTCTATAAAACAGGCGATGGAAGCAATTATGTGACTAACTGCTTTCCTGCCAGAAACATTTTGCACAGCGGTAAAGAAGGTGATGCTGAGGGCTGCTGGTTGGAGTCACCCTGCAGAATTATGGCGTGCCCATAGGGCAGATCCACCAGCCGTGCCAGATACATTCAGCTGGGGTTTTCTGTGTCAACATCACAGCTGATAACCTAGATGACAAAACTTAAAGCTATGCCTAAACTGTGCCTAAAAAGTCTTCTGGAAAGGCTCGTGGATAGCATGGCGTGGTTCTTCATCAGTTGTTCTGAGCTAGAGCTTCTGCGTCTCTGGGGTGTGAGAGTCACACATGTGAAATGCTTAGAAACAGCATAAATGTCTTATAGTATTTGAGAAACAGTGGAGAGGTCAAGGGGCTGGAACACACGACCTTTTAGGAGAGGTTGAGGGCTCTGAGCTTGTTTTGTCTTGCCAAGAGGAGTCCAAGGGGAGACCAGACTGCAGCTTACAGCTGCCTGAAGCAACAAAGACAACGAAGCCAGACTCCTCTTAGTAGTGGCAGATGGTACAACGAGGTAAAAAATTGCAGCTTGGCAGGTTTAGGTTGGATGCTAGCAGAAACTTCTGCACTGGCAGGAGGTGCAGGCCAAATTACCCTGGGAGGTGGTGGAACTGCTAGGCAAAGCCGCTGATCTGGTGTTGCTGATGGTCCTGCTTTGGGTGGGAGGGTGGGTTGGAGACCTCTAGAAGTCTCTTCAGCCCATATTTCTATGTTTGCAGCCCATTGCTCTGTTAGCATCTCTAAAGTAGCATGTTTCTCCTCTTCTGTGGCTGTGGCTGCAGCTTTAACGTTCCTATCTTTAATATATGGTCACTCAACGTTTTAAATCCCTGCATTTCTGTTGTGCATTTTCGTTGTGCCAGGGGCTGGGCGCTGGCTGCTGGCACCCATAGCCACCCCGCGGGCCTGGGCTGAGCCAGGAACCACCAGGGAGACAGCACAGCAGAGGAAAAAGCCCCCACGTTCTGCCTCCGTGGTAGAAAATAATGAAGACAATGTCCTGGATGAACCATTTCTGGTGAGTGCCTCTCCCTCCTCATCTCCCTGCCACTTCCTTCCCCACTGCTGTGACCCGAGGCTCCAGGTGCTACCCTCACCTGGGGGTATCGCTCCGTGAGGAGGGGGACAGCTGAGGTCTGGTTTTGGGGTTCAGGTCCCAGGAAGAGACATAAAAGGTTGCTTACAGATGTGATGCAGGGCTTAACATCTCTCTTTTTTTTTTTTTTTTTTTTCCCTTTCAGATGAAGCACCACTGTTTGAAGAACCCTTCTGACCTGTGTTCCGTGAACGTAAGCAACCAAAATCTGGTCTCTGTGAGTATCAGAAGCTCAAGAAATATTAGGGAACTGCCTTGAAAGCTGAAAAAACTTCCAGAAATCAGAGAAAACACCTCAGAACCAGGCATATTTCCTGCCCAGGAGGGTGAACCAGCCAGCTGTGAACAGGCTTGAATGATCTGTCTTGCAGACTGCTGGATTATGTCTTCACAAAATTAAAAAAAAAATAAAATTAATTAAATTAATTAAAATGAAATTAAATGGTGTCTTCACCGAATTAACATGGTCTTCAACAGGCGCAGCCTGTTCCCTGTTTATGTACGCTTGCAAGCAGTTTTCCTCTGGATTCAGGGGTGTTTATCTCAGCTACGTCCGAGTGTAGCTTCAGCAACTTTTCTTTGGGCTGGTGGCTAGCTGGCAGAGCAAAGACAGAAGGAGCCGAGGTGCTGATAGCTTTTTAGTGTCTTTTTAGGATTCTGTCCTGGTGCCGGGAAGGACAGACGTGCTGTGGAGTGGCCAAGTTTGGTGGGTCGCTTTTGGGCATCAGATGTGGCCCAGGAACCCCGCGATGTGCAGGGGGGCAAGGTCAGCAGTGGGGGCACAGAGGGGGATTTGCTTTGGGGGCTCAGCTAATCCAGCTCTTCTGGAAGCCAGCCACCAACTCAGCTGTGCTTTAAATGCTCTCCATAGACAGAAAATCAAAGGAAGACCTAACAAAGTGCTATGATTTAGGCACTATGAGAAACGGAGAGCCCCGGTTATTTCAGATCAGTTTACAGCTTTTGTTTGTTTTGCTTTGCTTTGCTTTTTACTATACATGTATATTTCTTTTTCCAGGCTAAAGAAGATGATTTTGAGAAATTTGATGGTGTTGCTTTTATAAATGCTGCTGAGAACCTGCTGACATTAGGTAAGGTAAAATAGGTAAAATAAGGTAAAAAATAAATAAATAAATATATATATTTGCATTGCCAAACAGCAGATATTGCTCTTCAAGCCAGGGCAGCTTATGCTTGTCTAAACTCGGGTCTAGAGCTTTACAAAGAGTTTTCAGGAACACAGACAGCACCTTGCAGAATTGCTTCCTTTCTGTTACCGAGCTGAAATCCTTGCACTAATTCCCTCTTTAGTGATGATAATCGTGTGCCACTGTGGTGCCCTTTTTGTTACTAGAAACAAAGCTCTTTACGAAGAAAATCCCCATTTAATATATAGAAACATGGAATAATGAAACGACTTGTCCCAAGGGCTCAGAAGGCTGATGGGGGAGCTGGGAGGTGAATCCAAATCCAGTGTCGTGGGCTCAGTTAATTTGAATAAGAAGGAAGGAAATCTGTTTTATGACTAGTAAGACATATAAGCTAAATGGGCTGTCAGTAGCTTCACGCAGGAATCCAGCTGGGGGGGGGAAGGAAATGCATGAAAACGAACCAGATGTCTAAGGAGTAGGCTGTTGGGGTGTTGTATATGGTAGGGATAACTGTCTAGTTGAGCTGGCATTTTGTTTCAAATCTGCCAACTGTGAGTGGAATATTACAGAGTCCTGCTTGCTCCTGCTGGTTTTGGTCCATGACAAACCAAGATGGGACCTGGCTTGTTCTCTTACTGCTGGTCTTCACTTGCTGGACTGTTTCCTCTTCCACCCTTGCAGAGCCGTTTCGGAAGTTTCCGGGGCTGCGGGAACTGGAACTTTCCTTGAACGGCCTAAGAAATCTGAAAATCACTGCCGGAGACTTCCTGCATTTAGAAGTAAGATGGGGGGGGATCCGAGACCTTGTTCATCTCCTCCCTCTTAGCATTAACGCCGAAGCCTAAGGCGTAGCATTGACGTGTGTCCCTGCAGTGTGAGTTCTCTGAAATTGTCGGGTAATCCTCTCTTCCTGCTTCCTTGTGAGTCCAGGACATGCCTTCTGCTGTCCCTCAGGGACCTTCACACCTTGCTTCCTCTCGCAGATGCCCACTACTCGGCCCTTTACCACAGGATTCCTCGTTTCCCCGTCACGCGCCAACCCCTTTGCTGTAGCATCCTCTCCACTCAGCCCATCATAGACTCCCCACTTTTGTCCTCCTCACCTCCTGCCCTTCTTTTACTCCTCATGGACCCTCACCCTGCCAGTGCCAGGCAGGCTTTCAGTCACCGGTGTCATCCTTCACCCGATTTTGTATGATCCCTGGCAGATCCCTATCCTCCTCCATGCCCTGCATCCTGTCCTCCTCCTCTTCAGGTAGGTTTCTGCAGTATCCCTGAGTTACAGCTGCCTTTCTACAGCAAAAGTCTATTTTTTTTTGCTTGTTTGTTTAAAAAAAAAGAAAAAAGGGACAAAGCAGATCCTAAATATAAATAAATATATTCATAAATATAAATAAAGCAGATCCTAAATATAAATAAAGGAATGTGCCTGGGATGTCGTCCTCTCCCTCCAGCTTGGAGTGGTCCTGGCCTCACCGAGGTTTGCTCTCTTCAGGGAGGTGACCCTGCCTGGATTTCTCTCTCACTGTTTACAGTTCCTGATGGCTGCTGGGTGGAAAGTTTGGTCTTAAAAGGCTTCTTTCTCGGCTGTTCAACCTCAAGCCTCATCTTGTGCATGAGCTCCCAGCAGGGTCTGTTCCCTTTTTTCTTCCTGGCTGCTGTCACACGAGTGACCAGCCCTGAGCCTTCGTGCCGAGGTCCCACTGCTGTCCATGAAGTCCCTGCACGTCAGAGACGCTCACGGCGTCACCCTGGGGTGGGAGGTAGCACGACGGCAAGTTTTCTGTAAGGATTTAACATCCACCTGGGGAAAGCCAGCAGAGAGCTGTTCTTTGCTCCAGGGGCTGGTCTCTTCTGTTTCCTTCAGGACCTGGATCTCTCCTATAACAACTTAGCCCCTGAGGATATTTGGACACTGGGGGATTTGTCCCAGCTCAAGGTCCTTCGCTTGACGGCCAACGGGCTTCGGACCCTACCTCCGGACCTGGCAGGCTCCTGGCAGTGAGTGCACACAGCAAACGGGGCTTTGCCTTGGCCAGGGGGATCCTGGCGTGCCCATGGCATGTGCTGGGTGGGCAGGAAATGGAGCCAGGGGGCTGATTTGGTGCCCTGAGCTAGGACCGTGCTCACCCAGGGGATCTGCTGTCCAGAAAGGGACCTCCAGACGGTGATTCAGCAGCGGAGTGGCTGAGCCACGTGAGCAGGATGCTATTTATTCCTCATTAATTAGACCCTGTGGCTGTCAGAGTTACAGTGCTGGGTGGTCTTTCAGACTGATCTGATTTAGCTGCTTTTAGGCAGGACATCAGTTTCCTCTTCAAAAAATGCAGACGGCCCCAGCCCTGTCTGCCAGAGGAGCGAGCAGATACATCTTCCCCCAGCGACAGCAGCTGATGTGTTTTTCACCCATTTTTACTCGCGTGGGCTATTAATGAGCTATTAACGAGCCTCTTTTTGCTATTAATGAGCCTCTCTGTATTCACAGCTCTGCCCAGTTAAGGTTTCCGTCTCTAGAGGTCTTGGTGCTGGATGACAATCGTCTGTCAGACCCGAGTGTCTTTGTGAGCCTCTCTAATCTCTGCAGGTAAGCGAGCACCTGGCAGCAGGCAGCGCTGGCTTTTGGGGGCTGGCAGCCGTCTCCGTCAGCTGCTGCACAGGAACAACCTTTAAAAGAAAACCCAAATCTTTGTGATTCACTCGGGTACTTCCCTGTGTACTCACAAACGTTACCAAACGGTAGCAAACAGCCTGCTGCAAAGCGCAGGTGGGCCAAACCCAGCAGGTGGCTGCTAAATCAGATCCTGCCCTGGCTGTTTGCTGATCTCCAGGTCTGATTTGAGAAAAAAGCAGTTGCTTTCTCCATTTTCCCTTCTCATTTCCCTTCATTTTTCCTCAGTTCCAGCGCAGCAGCTCTAGGAAAGGCTGCGGATCAGCTCCCGTTCTTTAACATGGGCTTTCATGGTTCAGTTGGAGAGGAGCAATTAGGGAATCCCATTAGGGAATCTCATCAGAGCTCTGGTGATTTAATGAGCTGCCACGGTGTCTCCTGGTCTGTTAAATTCCCACCATGAGCTAGTGCTTGGTGAGCTTCAGGTTGGTCTGGGGGACTGAAATCATGGTCTTTGGGGGCAGCAAACTGAGCTCATGGTTTGGATTTTATGCGTCAGGAGAGGAGGGGAATGGGGCAGCAGGACGGGGGTGTCGGGCTGCCCAGCGAGGAGGCAGCTCGAGGGCCAGCTCCCTGCCCCGTGGCTGCCAGGAGGAGCAGATGGCTTTGTGTGTGCATTTCTTCTTTCCTCTAGCCTGAGGGAGCTGAATCTGGACAGAAATGGGATTTCAGCGGTCCCCTACCTGCACCAAGCAGAGAGCAGGCAGTTCTCCCTCCACCCCGCGCTGGACGACGGCACTTTTAGGGCAGAGTGGTACCAGTCCCTGAGCAGCCTCCGGCAGCAGCCCCAGCACGAGGGCACGGAGGTGCCGGAAGAGCTGGAAGCAAAGAAAGGGCAGCTTGAAGATTTCGTGTTACGGAACAACGGGGATCCAGCCAGGAGAGGTGAGCAGTGCGTGCCTCTCCCTGCCCTCGCTGACGCTGTTTCGGTGGGAGAAGGCTCAGTTATGTTAGGGTGAAGCCTGGCTCTTCCAGGTCGGGGCCAGCTGAGCGCTCAGCTTCATGCATCACAGACCCAAACCCTCACTTTTCTTGTGTTTCATTGCAGGGGTCCTGTTTGATTCTGGCTTTCCGGGATGCCTGGTGCCGGTAAGAACCGTTGGCTGAGATGGTTTGGGGTGCAGGCTCCAAAGCTTCCCTTCCCCACACCTCTCTCTGAGCTCTTTTTTTAAGCTCACCAGTACTGCCCGGACTCTGGGTGCTGCAATAATTATTGTCTGCCATCAGGGACGCCAGGAGCGAGTATTCCCTCAACCACTTGAGCTTAAAGTTGCATTGCTTTCTCTTTGCTCATGCAGACACGCAAACACAGGCTCCCTGCGTGGGGCAGCGTGCTCTGCAGCTCAGGTGAGGACCGAAGCTCAGGTGCCTGGAGCTCATGTGAAGGCTTCTGAGGGCTTTAGAGGCAGGCAGCAGGGAGCAGGAAGGAAATGAGAGCTCTTGGCTTCCCCTTGCCGTGTCCCTGCTGAGAGGGCACTGGTTTCCTAAGGAGATCATTTTCACAATCTGCCACCGAGTGTGTAACGAACAAGGCTGCCACCAAACTGCCACCAGCTGGCTCAGAGTCACCACCTTCCCGGGGCTGTAAAGGGCTGTTGTGCTTTGAGACACCGTTTTCCAGCCTGCCTGGAGCTTTGGACTGATAACGTGCTGCCTTTCTCTGCCCGGTTCCTTCCTCAAAGGCTTTCACCACAAGCCCAAGCTCTGGAGCACAGCAGGTAGCGGTTGGGGAAGCACCGATATGAATGGTTTCAGTGCCCGTGGAAGTGTTGCCATGTCTTGCCGAGCCTCTGTAGCGGCGCCTCAGGCTCTTCCTCCTCCCTTTAGGGTGTTTCCAGGGACGGGGGCCCATCTGCCTCGAAGACTCTGCCTGCTCCCTGCGTGCGCAGAGACATTTGTGCTCCCTTTCCCGAACTGCAGCGTCTCAGCCTGGCCTTCAACAAGGTGATTTTGCCCCGTGGCTCTGTGCAGGTGCGCAGATTCAGCTGCCTGAGCCCAAGGTCAGTTCCCTTGGACGTACCCTGGCCCCTGAGGCAGAGGGGCACAGTTCTCCCCGGTGTCCATCTGCCACCTACGGGGACGTCTCAGGCATCCAGCATCGCTCAGGTGGGACAGGACACCTGCGAGGCAGCTGAATTGCACCCAGCTTGTCTAAACCACTGCACGTTACCGCGGAGTGACAGACTGGTTTGGGTTGGAAGGGGCTCCCTGCCCCCAGCCCAGGCTGCCCCCAACCCCACCCAGCCTGGTCTGGGGCACTGCCAGGGCTGGGGCACCCCCAGCTCCTCTGGGCAGCCTGGGCCAGGGCCTCAGCGCCCTCTGAGGGAAGGATTTATCCAAATTCACCAGGAAAAAGGGATTGCATCAGAAAAACGGGTACGGGAAGGCCCACCCTCCCCTCGGGCTGATACTTTGCGGGGTCTGTGCAGCAGAAGGTGATTTATCCATGAGGACTTCGCAGTGTTAGTGCCAGGTTACACCCTCTGAGCTCAGGGTGCCCCAGTGGACGAGCAGCACACGAGCCTCCTCCTCCTTTTCCCCCTCTTTCTTTTCCCTTTAATTAAATTATCCTTAAATCATCCTTATCTCAACCCATGAGCTTTTTTTTTTTTTCTTCTTCCCAGCACGTTTCTTCTCCCTCCCCTCTTCTTTTGAGGGCAATTTTTCACTCTCTTTTGAGTGAGAGTGGTGGCGCTGGAGCTGCCCAGCAAGGTAAAACCACCGCAGTCCCCTGCGGTGTGATCGTGCAGCTCTGCTTGCTTGCAAAATGCCTCAGGTTCAGGGATGCCACCTCCCTCCTCCTCCTCCTCTCCTCCCTGCTGCACGCGTCTGCCCAGTGCTGGGGTCCCCGTGCGTTGGAGGGATGTGTTTTTGTGGGAGGATTTGGGACAAAACTCTACTGACTTGGTGGCAGCTGCTCGGAATGAACAGCAAACCGTTTCCTCTCGCAGATTGCGGACGAGGCAGCGCTCTTACCCGTGGCCTTCTTCCCGCGGCTGAAGGAGCTGACGTTTCACAACAACCCCCTCACCACCACCCGGAGCGGTACGGTAGGAACCTGGCTCCCTGGGGCGCTCCTGCGCCGTCCCTCCTTCTCTCGGGGACAGGGACCCCTTTGTCGTTGTCACTTGGTGTTTGGACACCCCTGCCCTGCTGGCCCAGGCCCCCAGAAAGGTGCTGTAACCATTGCCAAAGAGCAACGCCGTGAGCAGTCTTGCAAACGCCGTTCCAATGCCCTGCTGCTGCTCCTGGCCCCACTGAAGTCCCTAACATCCCAACCAGGGCTGCAGCGGTGCTTTCTCGGGCTCAGTTTTGCTCCCCCAAATGCTGTTTATCCCCCGAAGATCCAGGGCTCCTCCTCCAGCAGCTTCCCGAGGGAATAAAATCCTCACGAACCCCTGCTCCAACAGGGCGGCCGCCTCTGCTCACCCGGCTCCTCCAGCAGAGGCTGGGGATTAAACTTGTTCGCCACAGGAGCGCGGCTGCGGGGCGCTGGCGCTTCTCCATCCCTCTCAAAGCCAGCCGCAAGGTGAGGCAGGGAAAATGGGGTTTGTCCTAGGGCAGGGACAAAACCCTGGCTGCAGTATTTGGGGTAAGGGTGGGGGGGGGGGGCACGGGAAGAGCTTTCAGGACCCCAGCGGGGTTGGTAGGGTGGAGGGAAGGATCTGGAGGAGCTTTGCTCCGCGTGAGGCTGGGGTGTCCAACCCCCTCATTGCCCGGGAAAGGTTTGCAACTGGATCTTTGGGTCCAATCCTGCCCCTTGACCTCATCTGAGGGATTCCTGGGGGGCTGAAGCTGCTGCCACAATGTCCCCTGAACGCCTCCGTGTCCCTCCAGGTCTCGTCGCGTCTCCCCAAGGTCAAGAAGCAGCCGCTGACGCTGGAAGCTCCTGCTGAAACCTTGTGGAGGCCACTCGAAGCCGTGACAGAGGCTGAGAGAGGTGCTGGGCCTCCCAGTCCGCCCCGGCTGCTGCCTCCCCTCGGCCCCACGCCTGCAGCACCGAGCAGGGAAGGCGGCAGTGGCAAGCCGAGGCTGCTGGGCCACGGGGAACGCGGCTCCAGGCCTCCCAGCACAGCCCCGGAGGACGTTGAAGCCTTCTTCATGACTCAGGTGTGTGGGGCTGGGCAGGACTTCGGGGCTTAAACAGAAATGCTCTGCGGACGGGTCTGTGTTTCCTAAGGGAACGAGGGGCCCCGTGCCCGCTCCCACCACGCGTGGACGGGACGAGGTGGTGGCTGCGTGGCTCAGGGCCACCGGGAGACACCTCTGACCCCAGCAGGACAGGCTCCGGCTGACTTTTTCCTTCTGGGCTGGAAGGAAAATGCCGCTGTGAACCCTTTGTTTTGCTTCTTCCAGGTGGAGGACGTGTCCAGGCCCCGGCCGCGACCCGTGGCGGAGGGCAGGCTGGAGAAGAGGAGCGAGCAGGGCGAGGAAAGGAGCCCTGGGGCTGTTCTGGAGCGCTACAAGGGCTACGAGGAGCTGCTCGGTGGGGACACCGACCCGGATTTTATCGAGCCAGTTGGTGAGTGAGGAGAGCAGAGGGCTCTGAGCAGGCTGCTGAGCACTTTGGGCTGCTCTGACCAAGAAAGGAGCAGCAAAAGCTGTTGTTGTCCCGTTTTCCCTTCGGTTCACAGGGATACAGAAGAACGTGCAGGCACTCTACTACATCCTGAATCACCCCCTGGTTTACCGCGATGCCAAGCCACGCCTGGACAGCTTGCAGAAGCCCTACGTGCCTCGGAAAAAGGTAAAGGGACCAGACGTGAGGGAGAACAGCACCGTTGGTGCTCTGGAAGTGTCCCTGAATCCACAGTGCAGCTCTGGGGTGGTGGAAAGCTGACCCACTATTGCTTAACACATCGATAATCTTAAGTCAGTGTCTAAAATGGACCAGCTCGGTCCAAAAAAGAGAATCCATCTCGCCTACCTCCCGCAGAAGCACAGGATTGTGTTCGTTTGGGAGAAGGAGGTGGAGGATCGTCTCCCTGGGAGGCGGGCACGCTGCAGCCTCCTGACCTTCCTTCCTTGCAGCACGGGAGGATGCCCGCCCCTCCCGCCCGCAAGACAAAAGGGGAGGTCCTGGAAGGGATCCTGATGGCCATGAGAAACACCTCGACCGTCACCAACGTCCCCTTGGGTACGTGCCCACGCTCCTACTCTCTCCTCTTCATGTCACGCCAGATTTAGGGGCAGAATCTCAACACCAAGTGTCCCCGAGCTCGGCGGGGATTGGGAACAGAGGCTCCCCTGCTTGCTGCAGCCTCACCCCACATCCCTGAGCCTCTCAGCCCCCCCAGGGCGTTGCCCCTGATGCTCTGGCTGTGGGTTCGTGGAGGAGGAAATGCAAAGCAGGCACTGCTGGAGTCTCCGGACCCCACAGCTGGGAGTAACCCCACAGCTGGGAGTAACCCCACAACTAGGAGTAACCCCACAACTAGGAGTAACCCATACCCAGCTGCGAGGGAAACCATCTCGGAGTAAAAGTGTATTTGCCCCTGTGATGACGCAGGGTTTGGCTCTTTGAGCACTGGCCATGTTTTATCTGTCTCAGCCCCTGTGGTGGCACAATCCTGAACCCTGAGCGTGAGCCCACGCTTCCTACCCGGCTCCCCAAGCCCTGGCTACGGCCCCCTGGGTTGGGATGGCAGGAGCCATCGCTCTGCTCCCACCTTTTCCAGCATCTGCTTTGCAGAAGAGGAAATCCAGCCCCAGGACGTACCAGGAGGCGCTGAGGCTGATGGAGGAGCTCCAGGAGGTGTTGGAGAGCGGCGAGGAGCCGGCCCCGGGCACGGCCAGGCTCTCGGACGAGGTGCCGGTGATCAAAACTCTGCTCAGGGAGGCAGCTTCCAAGCAGAGGAGCCCTGAAAAGTTGCAGCTGCCAGGGAAAAAAGTGGCCAAGGAGGTGCCCAAAGGGAAGGCTGCAGCACAGGCAGTGCGTGAATAAAGCTCCCAGACCTTTGTCCTCTTGGATAAAAGTTGTTATTTTTTATAACTTGGTTGGAGCCATTCTTCCCTGCTGAGACTGGAAAATTGAGTGCAGGGAAAAGGTTCACCTGAGGCTCCCAGCCAGCAAATTCCAGCTTGAAAGCACCAAAAACATCTCACCAGAACACCTGGAACGCTTCGCTGGTAGAGCGTGAAAACTGTCTGCTGGCTGTCGTGCCCTGCAGCTCCTGTAAATAAGGTGTGCGCTCCCCATCCCTGCACAAACCCGACCCCTACGAGAGCTGCCGCGCTCCCCGGGCGCTGCAGGGAGGTTTTGGCAGCAACGAGCAGCAGCACGGTGCCCGCCCTGAATGTCACGGTGTCCCTGCTGTCACCAGAGCAAGGCTGGCCCCGGGGCTCTGCCTGCTGGACCTGAACGTGCCTGGGGGGCTGAGCCCAAAACCAGTTGTTTAAAAAACCCAAATCCAGCCCCGGAAGAGCTGCGCCAGTGCAGCCAAGGGGTTGGGGCAGGGAATGGGAAACGAGGGGCGATGTGGAGGCTAAGCAGCACGAACTACGTGAAGATTACGTCATCGTACTCACCTTCACCCTTTTTTTTCCCCCAAAAACATTCATCAACAGCCTCCCCGGGCCAGCGCCACCCGTAACCCGCTCCGACAGACCACGGTGGGACCGTGCTGGTTTCCCCCGCGCAGCGACTCGAGCAGAGAGAGGCAGCTCGCTGTCAGAACCTGGTTTTATTCCGTCTCAACCTCTGCCTTTGTCCTGCAGTTTTCGAGTCCTCGCTGCTGCTGTTGAAGCGCACGCGCGATCTGCGCGCAGCTGGCACGGTTCTGCTTGGCGACGAGCGTTCACCAGCAGGATTCGCTCTGTTCCAAACAAAAGCCACGACGTGACGGACGCCTTGCGCGTCATTTCTACCCGCACATTTACACATGCAAGCGAACGGGCTCCCGGTAACTTCCCAATAAACCCGGGTGAAGCCCCCCCGGGGGGGGGGAGGGGTTGAGCTGAGACCCAAAACCACCGCAGTCTTTTGACCGCACCGGCGTTCCCGATGGCGAGCTGAGGAGAACACTAAAGCACAACGATTTAAAGCGCAGTGGAGGAAAGTGTAGCAACATCTAGCTTTGTTCTTCAACAGTTTGACAGAAAACACCGAGAAAACCAGGCAGACGC
>NC_048893.1:203276187-203279434 GCF_011077185.1 Oxyura jamaicensis
CCCCCCCCCCCCCCCCCCCCCCGTTGTCAGCGGTTGACGATTTCCCTGTTTGCATAGTGAGGAGCTAATTCTAGCGCCGTCTTGCCGCTTCGCCGTGCTTTAAAGGTAAGGGGAAAGAGAAAAGGTTTTAGGAGCTTTGCAGGGTTTTTAATCAGCTGGGCACCACGCCTGGAGCTTGCTGCCGAGCCGGCGTCATGGCCCAGCTTCGCTGAGCGCCCCGCGTGGTGGTGACACCGGGACATGGCGCCCACGGCGAGGAGCAATCCTTCGTGCCCCTCGGATCCCCCCCCGTGGGAGCAAGGGGATGGGTTTCTGCTGAACAGCGAGGGGCTGGGAGCCCCGCAGGCTCTCCTCGAAGCAGCTCTGAAGGCCTGGTTTTAAAACGGGAGCGAGTCTTTAAGGCTTCTTCTCCCTCCCCCTTGCTTTCCTTGCTCAAATACACAGAAGCGCTTGTTCAGGCGGTATTTCAGGACTACTGAGCACTGCATGTACAATAGCGCTGGGAGAAAGAAATACTGACACTATAGAACAACATTATACAATCATCGTGCGTGATCCTTTCTTTTGGCACTTTTCCTTCGGTCGTCCTCGCCGACTCCGAGCTCGAACCTTCCCGGAGGGCGCGGAGAGCTCCCCGCAGTCCGAGGTGCTTTGCGGAGTCCGGCGGCGTCTTTGGCAGATTCAGTCACCGGGTTATCGCCCCCTCGGTCCCGGGGGGGTGCCGTGAGCCAGCTCTTGCCCTGGTTTTGCTCCCAGGAGTGGGCCGGCGAGGACAGCTTCACGTGGTGGGAGGACGTGCAGCGCCCGCGCCGCCCCACGGCCGGCGAGGACGGCTCTGTCCCGGCGAGAAGGCGGCTGAGGGAAGGAGGAGGGTGAGAAACCGCTTCCCAGTGAGCGTCGAGGAATGCTCGGTGTCATCTTCGGGCCTCTGCAGATCCTGCGCTGCATCCAGCAAGAGGTATTTTGCTTCGCGGCTGGCACGCGTTGTGGCGAAGGAAACACCTCCCCGCTGCAGTGCGCGAGGCTGGGAATTTCTGCTCTTTCACATGAAGTTATTATATACAGTTCTTTTATTTTTTTGTGCAAGCTCAAGCTCACACAGCGTTAAATTAATAAAACATTCGTCGTTGCTTCAAAACACTGAAAGTCCCGAACCCGCCAGCCACGTGGGAGGACTCGAGGCGAGCCGGGCACGCGGGCGAGCAGCTCTCCGGGAGCCGGATGGGGAGCAGCAGCTGCCAGCCTCTGCCTCTGAGCAGCTCGACGGCCAAGCTGCCGTCGAGCCGTGGTTTTTCTCTGAAGGCTGAAGTCAGCGGGCTGGGAACCTGCAGGCACAGAGCTCCAGGAGAGGACGATCCCGCGCCGACGCCGCTCGCTGGGTGCGGTGCCTTCGGCGAGGGGGCAGCGATGCACGAAGGCAGCGGCTCCTGGCCGCGGTACCAAACACGTTCCCAGGTCTCCTTCCACACCCGTGCGTGGTGCAGGGCCTGAGCAGCCGGGTTTCGGGGTGAGCCGGCTGCTGACGAAACCAGATTTCGGGTCCGTGGGTCCGGGCACAGCGTGGGCAGCAGCTGTAACTGGTGCAGCTCTTTCCCCATCATCTTTTTTGTTTTGTCTCGAGACAAGTTTCAGCTCAGGCCGTGCCACACGCACATCCGCTGCGATGTAGATGGAGAAAATTAACACAAAAAACCTAAATATTTATGTAACCTTTTTCTCTTTTTTTAAAAAAAAAAGGTATTTAAAGACACTGGCCTGGTGCATTGGACTTCAAAATTGTTTTTAAGAGGGGAAAAGGATACATTCAGCACGTGACCCTCCTGTAAACGTCGTCTGCGTTGTGCAGGCTTGCTCAGAGAGCGCTGGCAGCACCGGCACGGAGGGAACCAGCACCAGCACAGCGAGAAAGGAGAAAACCGTCGAGGGAAATCTGCTCGGGGCTCGAGGGATGAACCGCAGGCAAGGGGCAGAGCCCGGGGGATTTGTATAATTAATAGTAAACCTGGCTGAACTCAGGAAGTGCACACTTTAAGTTAAAATAGCAGGGAAAATAAAATAAAAAATTCAATTCCTGGGTGAAAGCTGTGGGTTTCCATCCTGAGCTTATCCTTTAGAAACCGCTGCAGAGGGCGAATTCCGGCCACGGCTACTCATCTCCGCGCCGCTCTTCTAGGTCCGGTCGGGGTCTAATTACTCCGTTTCCTTCCAATTAATCGCTGGCCACGCGAGCAGGGATTGGGTTGGAGTCCAAAGAACCGCGCCTGATGCGCCAGCACCGTGCGAGGGGCAGAGATCCGCCTCCGGAGAGGTGCGGAGACCCGGTGTGGGTACGGCTTCGGCCATCCAGTAGTTTGGGTGTAAGGAGATACAGATATAGATATAGATATATATTACGGAATCATTGCTATAAGATTTCTCAAAACGAAAGTGTCGATCTGTTGAAATATAGTATTTAAAATATATAAATTTTATCCATTAAAATATAAGATTTCTTTCTTTTTTAAAAAAATCCAGTTCAAGTCGGAAAAAGCGCCAGGGTCCTTGCAGTTACCGTAAGCGAGCTGGAAGAGAAACACAAAACCAGTTCCCCCCCCCCTTTTTTTTAAAAAAAAAAAAAAAAAAGGGGAGAAGTTGGGCCATTCTTAAGATAAATTCAGGAGGAATTTGGGCAACGACAATTTTCTGGGGCCGTACAACCACGAGCTGCCCCTTCCCTTCGTGCCGTGGACACGGCGCGTTTAACCCGTGCTTCAATTACGTCCTGGGAATGCTCCTTGTCCCCTGGCACCGACGGTCCCCGGCGAACACACTGCAAGCAGCACTTTTAGAGCCTGATTACCCAGGAATAACCCAAGGAATCACCCCGAGGATGGGGAAGAGAGGTGAAAGGAAGCAGAGCCCGGAGGGTGGCTGCCACCGAGGGCCACGTCTGGGTAGACAACTCCTCCTGCTCCACCAGCCGTGCCCGACCTCGTGCCCCGAAGGGGAAATCTGTAGTGCATCGCTCACCTGAGCTCTCGTAGTGGTTTGAACCTGCGGGCAGCGAGCTCGGAGCGTGGGGAGGGCAGATTGCACCCCGCGTGCCCCCAAACCCCCTGCCAGGAACTCATCGGGTGCTGGGAGAGGGCTTAGGGGTGCCGAGAGCCCGCAGGGTACCCGCCACCTCCTTCTTAGGGCCAGCCTCCCTCTTCGTCCCCCCTTCCTTGGCCCTTGAGCCCCCTCCTTGGCCCTTGAGCCCCCTCCTTGG
>NC_048893.1:203279444-203297605 GCF_011077185.1 Oxyura jamaicensis
TCCTTGGCCCTTGAGCCCCCTCCTTGGCCCTTGAGCCCCCTCCTTGGCCCTTGAAGCCTTAGCAGAAAGGAGAAGAAACCCCGGGAGAAAAGCTGCACAAGCTCCCTGGGTCACAGCACCAGGGGACGGCTCCCAGCCCAAGCTTCCTGCTCTCATTACCACGAACCTGTAATGTTCTGTAAAATCCTGATTTTACACCCTTCTTCGCTACATTTGGCCTTCTACTCGGAGCAAGCAACCTCCGCGTGTGCAGCCAGCGAGGCACATTCGTCCGCCACCACCAGGGGTGGACCCGCCTGGTACCTGCAAGCAGCAGCACGAAGCCGCCCTCGCCGATAGCCCGCCTGGTTTAAGTTTAAATCCAGCCAGGGTGGACAAATATTCTGATAATATTGAGTCTGATCACGGCGGCATCGGGAGAACGGGACGGGCAGAGCGGACCGTGCCTGTCCCAGGACCTGCTTTCCTCCCCACGAGCAGAGCTCCGGGTGCTCCTGGCACCCCAAGATGGCGAGGCAACGACTGGACGAGGTCCTTCGTGTGAGAAAAACCTCAATAATCTCAAAACATAAATAATAACCTGCAAAAATTCACCCAGAGGCTGAGGTTGGAGGCACCTCTGGGTCCGTCCGGTCCAACCCCTGCTCAAGCGGGGCCACCCAGAGCGGGGTGCTGAGGACCCAGGACCCCGGGGACTGCCCATAAAACCCTCCTAGCTAGGGGAACCCCACTGCCGCCCGCGTTGCAGTGTGTTCGGGGGGACGAGGGACCTCTTTCAGACCCATGGACCAGCCAGGCTGGAGAAGTTTTGTTTTTGTTTTTTTTTCCCCTTTTTCTTGAAATCTGTAAGGACTCTGGCTTCTCTCCGAACTGGACCTCCAAATGCCTTACCGCCAAAACGAAAAACAAACAAACAACCAACGGCGTGGGTGGAAGCATGACAAAAAAATAGCTTTCCTCTAAGACAATCCGATAAACCTCATCGTCCTCTAGAAAGGCAACGTCGCCCGGCGGCGCTACTTGGCGCCCAGCGTGCTCTTGGAGCGCAGCAGGTACCGGTCCACTCGGACTTTCCTCCTCTCCACCGTCCTGTTCTCGCTGTCAAAAATCCTCTGCAGGTGCAGGGCCAGCCTCCTGTCCTCCTCCTCCTGCTGGAGCTTCTGCTCCACCTCCCGCACCAGCCGCTCCTCTGGGGCCAAGCCGGCGTCCCCCGCCGCGTGCCTCAGTCTCTTGACGGTGCCGTTGTGCTCCAAGTGCTTCGTTTTGCAGCGCCTCTTCCTCCCCCGGCGCAGCGCCGGCGGCTGCTCGCCGATGATGCCCTCGAAGGAGTTGCAGGTGCTGTTCTGCACGTGGATCAGCTCGTTGCTGTTCAGGTATTTCAGCTGCTTCTTCCCCGACGCCTTGACGGGGACGCCCAGGGCGCTGCTGTCCGGCAGCGCCGCGCTCACCCCTATGATCCTCCTGCTCAGCACTTTGGGGCCGAGAGGCAGGCAGGATTTGTCCACCAACGCGTTCGTTTTGGGGTCCGGGGCTTCGGGCAGCCGCGGGTGTAAGGAGGTGACGGCGGATCGCTCGGCGGCGCTCTCGTCCGTCGGTAAGGCCTGGGAAGCTCTGGTTTTCTCGCTCCCTCTTCCCGGCGTTGTTTCACTGATAGAAGGGAAGAAATCCAGCTCGGGGCGAGGACCTGGCGCATCAGGGGGGAGCTGCTCATCCTGTGGCTGCTCTCGGTGGCCGGGGTTGGTGACGTCGGGACCCACGGCGTCCTCCCCGGGCTCCGAAGCCAAGGACGTAAGGGTCGCTTTATTGGAGAGAGTCTTTTTCACCTGGCGCTCCTGGAATATCTGCTCCCACTTTTTCAGTATCCTGGGACTGGCCTCGTAGGTGGTTGGCTTCTGCAGGCTCCGGCTGAGGTTCCTCGGGGTGGACTTGATAATGAGAGGGCTGAGGACCCGGCCGTCCGGAAGCCTTTTGGGAGGCGTGCAGGGGGAGCAGACGATGGGCTTGAAGTGGTTGAGCTCCTCCGAGATGCTGTCGTTGCTCTCGGGGCTGATGGAGCGCTCCGGCTTGTGCAGGGCCGGGAGGGAGGACGCGGCGTTGAGCACCGGGCGCTTCTCCGCCGTCAGGTCGGGGGCGGAGAGGCAGCGGTTGTTCTGGGTGGACGACAGAACGCCCAGCAGAGGCGTCGAGGCGCTGGTGACGGGGGGGACCTGCAAGGGAAGGCATCACCGCTCACAAAGCTGGTCGGGGAGGAGAGTTTGGGCAAGCGAGGGAGAGGAGCGGCCGCCTCCGCTGCTTACAGCATGTCAGGGATGACACAGGACCTAAGCAGGGGACACCAGACCCCGGGATGACCTGGGGCTCGAGTTTATTTTAGTGTAAGAGCTGTTCTTTGGGCTACTGGGCGCGCACAAATGGCAATCCCACCAAAAAAAACACATCTGAAACAACTCAAGAAGCTGAGAGGCAGCTGGAGGAAGCCCCGCTCCACGAGGGAAACGATCACCAAAGGGTTTTTTGCTCCCTGGGAACCCACAGGGGAGGAGGAATAAATACTCAGCCTGTGTATACTCAGCCTGTAATAAATACTCAGCCTGTAATACTCACTCCTCTGCAAACCACCAAGTCCGAAAGGGCTCTGGCAGACCTTACGAGGAGCATCTCCAGCACCAGCTCCTGCTGCTCCTACACCCGGAACACTGGGTGGTGTTTTGCAGAGCCCAGCCACAAATAAATTTACACACTAATGCAAATGGCGTTATTATTTTTCAAGGTGAAATTACGTTATCCAGCTGCTGACCTGGGACAACGGGAGCCTGGCCCTGCTTCACCCAAAACTGGAGCGGTTTCTAAGATTTTGGGGTCAAAGCAAATTTGTGGGACACCCTTGCAGTGCAACTCTTAGTTGGCCGGGCCCATGAACTATTTACTTGAAGAGAAAAAAAAAAGGCCTAGGAAGGCAGGGTAGTTACAGATCCCGTGCTTTGAGCTCAATTTATCTCCTATCAGCCTCGACCGGGACTGGACCAGGCTTTTAGCACGAGGCTGACCAAGGTCCATGCCCGAAACCTTGGGGACGCCAGCCAGGTGCTCACTGGGGTCAACTTCACGTGCCAACGGGGACGTCACCAGATCCCAAGTGTCACTCCCCAACCAAGCCAAACCTTCCAAAAGGCTGCAGAGGCTTTTGTCCTCTACCATTGGTGGCTGAAGGAGGAGAAAACCTCATGGGTGCGCAGGCGTCACGGCCTTGAAGCACGTTGTATCCCGTCTCCCACTTTTGGCGCGGTGACACCCGGCGCCGGTGTTCCCTTGCTAAGCTGCACTGCCCAAATCCGCCGGGACCCTTGAGAACGCTGCTGATGCAGCCACCGGGAAGGCAGCAGGAAATTCACTTGATCTGCAGGATCTGAGGGAAGCAGGAGCAGGCCAACTCTTCCCGTGGCAGAGAGCTCGGTGAAAAGTGCAAGACAAAGTACGCTCGCACCAGGCGAGCAGTGAGTTTTGCTCCCCTTAAACAGCTTAGGAAAGAATAGGGGAGGAAGAGGATTTTTAAAAAAAAAATTTTAAAAAAAACTCTTTCTTTGTCTAGAGATTCAGCCTTGGCAAGAAAATGAATTACCAAACAAAGGAGTGAAAAGAGTCCTTCCAAAAGAGCCCTTCCAATTACCCCACAAAGCCAACAAACAGCTCTACGAGCCATCCCCTCTCCTGCTCTGTAATTCCCAGCCTCACAGGTTTTTGTTGTGAGCTGTAAGGAGCCAACTGGCCCCAGGGCAGTAACACAGCACCAGCAACACCCCAAAGCACCAGTGCTTTGTATCCGCAGGCTGCTGGTGCTGGGTGACCTCAGGTTAGGATGGGCACACATCAAAGCCTTCCCCAGCCACGCGCTGTCGGAAGCGGCCGTACCTTTGTTTTGCTGGCTGGGGCTGATCTCTGCCTGCTCTTTGATCTCTCCTGGATGGTGTCAGTGCAGCTCCGACTCCTCTCCACCTTGGAGGTGAGGTTCCTGGAAAGCAGTTGAGATAATAGTTGATATGAGTTGACGTGAGATAGCTCCTCGTCTCGGGACCAGCACGACAAACAGTCCCGGGAGAGGCTGAGGCTGAGCGCAGGGCACCCAAAAGCCTGCAGTTGACCATGTCCCTGTGGGCAGAGCCCCAAATCCAGCTTGATGGGATGGCTGGATGCTGCCCACCCCCGAGCCAGGACCTCACCCCTGTCCCTCACCCTCTTCATCTTCATCCCCACTGCCTCGTGGCCATGGTTTCACTCGTGCGGCTACGCTATGAGCCAGGCCAGACTAAAAATGAAGCCATGGACAAAAAGCACTCGGACTAGATGATCTCTGTAGGTCCCTTCCAGCCAAACCCTTCTCTATTAGGCAGAAATTGTCTCACTGGGAGGTGGAATCGAGCCGTGAGCACCGCAGGGACCTGCCCGCATTATTCCCAGGGGATGCCGCAGCGCTGAGCTGCCAAGCCCAGGGTTTTGGGCAGGGAAACCTTCGGGTTGAGGGAGCTGAAGCAGCAGCCGGGTTGGATACTCCTGACCAAAGCACCCCAGAGCCCTGGCGTGTGTTCGGGGTCTCCCCACTGAACACCCTGATGACTCTCCTAATTGTAGCTAATTGAGGTCAGAGCTAATGAGAGCAGTACGAAAGCCCCTGGGCTGCTCATGTGAGGTCTCGCTGAGAAGCTGTTTGAAACAAAGCTTGAGTTCAACGTAAAGAATTCTGTTCTTTCACGATTTTTGTAATTTACACCTAGTCAATGATTTTTCTTTATCATGGGATGAACACTGAACGCGTTAACCGCCAGGATTTTATAACACGAAGGAGGTGATCAGACAGATGCTTTCCTCTACCAACGCTAAAATTCCAGAAAAGTTATTGCTTATTTTGGATTTGGATTGGATTTTAATAAATTCAAAGCATCTCAGGTACGTTTAGAAGAACAGCAAGAAGAACAAGATATTTACGTCTGTAATGGACATTAAGAAACTTGAATCAGGTCCCAGCATCTTACCCTGAAAGGAAGGCAAAGGAGTAGGCACTGGTCTTGGAAACGAAAGCTGACCGATGCGTTTGCTTGCCCTGGAATGGTTCTTCGTTCTCCGAATCCGAGAGGCGTTCGGGAAACTGAAGTCAATCAAGGAAGAGTTAGCTGACACGTACGACAAAAAGACTCACTTGGAAAACAGAGGGCTTTCCTGCAAGGGTATTAAAAGATTCCAAAAGCCTCTGCTGTGATTACACCTAGAGGAAATAAACCAAGAATGCAACCTCCCAGCAAGGTAAACGCCCGTGGATTCTCTTCACTGGAACTGTAACAGCTCAGAGGCTGGTTCCAGAAACATAAATAATGCAAAAAAATAAGCACACAGCTCCTAGGTAGAGCTGTGACTCACTGAACAAAGACAGTTTAACGATCCGACACTGGATGGACAGGAAGCTTGAGAAAATCCTTCAACAAAAACATTGCAGGACATGATTCAGTGCCCACATAATCCTCTACCAATCCCTAATTCTTTAGAGCGTTTCCTGTGGAGTCTCACAGCTGAAACGAGACATGGGCAACGCTCAGCAGGAGATATGCCCACAGGAACACCCACGGGCCTGAAGACCGAGGACACCCAAAACAGAGTGGGCACCTCTGCAGGTTTGACCCATGTGGTTGGGAGAGCTGCACCTCCAGTCCTGAGTGAGGTGGGCAGAAGGGGAGAAAAACCTCCGGAAGAACATCCGTAGTCGTAAAAAACCTTCTTAGAGGAAAGCTCTCACTAGCATGGGTCTTTATAAACCGTTAGCTCATCTCTTTCAAGGCTATAGAGAAGTTCAAGGCTATAGGGAAGTCAATCCCGGAAAGCACCCCAGTGTCAAAGGAAGAAATGTTTTAAAAAGAGCAACTCTTGCTCCACGACTGAATCTTAGCAGTAATTTCACCCCCCAGACAACGTCTCTGATGTGGATCGTGCAGTATGAGCTTACTTACACACTCCTGGTTCGCTTTGAGCACTACAGATTCGTCTTTTTTCTGCGGCTCTTCCATTTTTCGTTTTCCTACTTCCATGTCATCCAGAATGAGCCTGGGAATCGGGTCCTCGGAAGCTTTTTCTTCTTGTAGTTTTTCTTCTCTCATCTGGAAAACAACGACAAAGGAGACAGAATAATCCAAGTGTCTCAGGTGCCACACCTGGCTGTCAACAAGGGATTTTCCAACAGAGCCTGGCCACACCATTTAATTTTGTGTCTTCAGTTCTCTGCTCTAGAGTTGTTGCCTACTCAGCAGCAATCACGGGAAGATTGGGTCGTTCCTGCTGATACATGAACAGCACGGACATGGTCTTCGCAAAACAGCAAAGGCAACAAAAACAGCTAGGTGCAACAGCTAGGTTGACAAAGGCTTCTCTTCCACGTTGTTTTCTAAAACAGAGAGACAACAGCTTCTGTCTCCTCTTAGATAATCACACGACAAATAGGAATGTGCAAGACAAAGCACACATACAATAGCTTCATGCAAGCTACGCCTCCATTTTAGTCTTCAAATGCACCACAACACGATACACACAACTCGGCGGGTACACAGACAGCATCGCCTACGTGCAAGTGGGTTAGTTACAGCAATTCTCCAATAAATTCCATGGAAGTGTTGGGATAGAGAAGATCCAGACATCGTCCAACCCTCTGATGGCCAACTGGAGGCCCAAAGTCTTCCAACTGGAGGCCCAAAGTTTTAATTCTTTCTAATCCTCATGTCTTTTTAGACATTTTCAGGTTGCTTTCACCACCGGCAGCAATTCCAAAAGGCTATGAGTCAATGTTATTTCATCCACATGTGCTGCACCGCCACATTTTCCAAGCCCAAAGGCTGAACAAGGCATCCCACAGAACATCAGGGCAGCCCCAGGAGCATCTCCCATCCACGCCCTGCACCGATGCTGCTTTTGCTGTGCCTTGTAGACTGTGCCCCTTCCAGTCCCAGACACTCCTTTGCCTTCCCCAACGGTCCCCTCCCCATTCCTGAGCTTGTGAAGCCCAGTAAGAAGAGAGAAGTGGGTTTCAGAGGAGTGCCAGCACTTCCCCTGCCCTCCTGGGAAAAGCCCTCACAGTGATCACCTCCAACTGCCCAAGGCCAACCTTCGGTTTCCAGCAGCTCCTCCTGGAGCAGAGGTTTCAGCTTTCCCGAGCCCAGGGGTTATCCCAGCACGGTTGCAGGCTCTGCTGAGAGCCAACAAAGCTCCTCTTCTCCTCCTTTCTGTCGCCTTTTCCCGATGAAGGAGATCTGCAGATGCCTTTGGTACCACCGCCCGGCCGAGCCCGCCCAGGCAGCATCGCCCTCATCTCTCCTCCCTCGTCGCCCAGCCTCTCACCTCTCCCTGAGCTTCAGCTTGCATGTAACGCCGTGAATAACCCCCGTAGGTACGTGCATGGACCTGCTCCTCCTTCCTCCACCCACCTCCGTGGCTGAGCGATCTTCCTCTACAAGCCCGACCTCGGAGAGCTGCAGCTCCGCCGCGCCGATCAACCACGGCCGTGCTGAGCGTCAACACTTCCAGCTCCGTTCAGGCCGAGCACGGTGGCTCAGGTGGCAAGGAGCTGCCCTGAATTTCCCCCATTTTCTTCTGGTGGCTTCCCCCTTTTCTCCTGGGGCAGCAGTGTCCCACTGCCTTCAGGCACAGATGGCTGTCGCGGGGAGCTCGGGTGCTCGTCCTACGGCGCCGCGCATGAAGAACGTGGGTGACACTGCGACAGCTCCTCGCTTCTCCAAAAATACTCAGTATTTTCGTTCCCTGCTGCAGGGAAAAGAAAAAAAAAAGAGCGTAGACATGCGAGGGAAGCTACCCTAAAATGTGAAAAGAAAGGAAACAGTTCACAGTGCGTTACACGAACAGCACAGCAGGGTTTGCAAACTAGGAAGGACCCTACCCTACAAAATCCAAACCCATACGGATGAGGGAGGGCAAAGGAGGACAACAGAAGGTAAGCAGATGAGGAAAAAAAAACATCATTTGGCTGATTGTGGGTGTTCAGCAGTGGTTTCAGAGTCAGATTTTACTTCTTGTTAAGCAATGCCTTAAGATGCGTCTTGAAATTCCCGATCTATTTGTAAGCTGAAGCAGGAACTACAACACATCATCGCCACGTGATTCAGACACGGGGAGTGCTCTGCTGCACATCTCGTGAGCTTTCAGCAACCTTTCTGTGCTCCCTGAGGCCTTCAGGAAGGATCCAAAGAAAAAGGTCGCATTGAGGCTCGTCGTGAGGATGACTTCTTGGGCTGGCTGAGGATGACTTCTTGGGCTGGCCCAACGCTGCTGGGCCTTTCAGCTTTATGGAAGGAAGCTGGGTGGAAGTCTTTTTTTTTTCCCTGACGTCCAAAATTATACTCAGCTCCCAAATGGGAAGCCACGAGAATACAGAACAATGCACAGGAATATTTAATTTTAGGCAGACCCGTGGACAGCCAGCTGGAGGTGCCAGCATGCGCTCTGCCGACAGCCAACGCGCAAAACCAAGAGGCTCTCTCTTTACAGAGGAGAAAAAACACATTTTAGGGAAAAAAAAAACCCTTTGATTGTAAATGAACCTAAGTAGTCTGCTTTGGAGACAAAAGCGAGTGGGTCCCTAAGCAAGCGGGTCCATGTCAGCATCTGTGGACATCTTGCGTGTGAGACTCATGGCCAAGTTTCTGGCCCTGCTGGTTGCAAACGAAGCCAGACAGTAATGATGAGAAGCACACTAATCCTAAACCATCACTTTAAGCAGCCTCATGTAGATTATCTCCCAGAGAAAGTGATTACATTACAGTACCGTGCTAGGACACGAGGAGTGGAAACTGAAGCAAGCCAGGGTGAAACTTCTCCCAGGCACCAAGTGATGAGACCAGAGGAAACGGCTTTCAGTTGCACCAGGGGAGGTTTAGGTTGGATATCAGGAGGAATTTATACACTGAAAGGGTTGTGAAGCACTGGAACGGGCTGCCCAGGGATGTGGGTGAGCCACCATCCCTGGAGGTCTTCAAAAATCGTGGAGATGTAGAGCTTGGAGAGTGGCTTAGTAGTGGAGGGTTCGAGGTTGGACCGGATGATCGTAGAGGTCTTCTCCAACCTGACGTTACCTCTTCAGCACCTCTGAACTCCTGGATGCTGCCCCATCAGCTGTGACCAGCAGCAGGGTTATCGCACCAGCTTTTAACCTCCCGTCGCCGTTTCAAGTATCACATTTGGAACTTAAAAAATGCCGTACAAGCCACCGATTGATTTTGAAATGGCAATTTTTGCTCAAGAAGTGGCGATTTCAGCATTGCTGTTTGAAAAGTATGACACACTCACGCCTGAGCTCTCGTCCTCACCACGCGAAGCTGAACATCAGCGCACGCCTCGGCAGCAGCTTCCCTACCGCAAGCAATTGGCCGCCCGCAACAGGACAGCGTAGCAGGACGGGCTCTGCTTCTAGCACACAACAACGAGACCTTCCTTGGGAAGCACGTAAAATATGAGAGCACCAAGTGAGCTGTGTAAAAGGAAAATTATTCCCGCCATCCCGTGTTTAGGCAGCAAACCCTTCACCTTCCTCTGACAGCCAGGTCACCCCTGGTGCCGAGAAAATCCCACCATGAGGTTATCCACTTCGATAAATATCCTTCGGTGTGCTGTTCCGGTGACTGCCTTGGTTTCGAGTGCAAAAGGCTGGGCAGCAGGGCCAGGAAAATGATTCATATTTGGGAGATGCAACAGCTCCTTGAAGGCTTGGGGGACAAGTCCCCAAGGCACCGTTGGGTGACACCGAGGGAAGCCCAGTTATCAGCAAGCTTCAGTTCCCAAATCCGAGTCCTCTGCCTCCTTCAGTTTCCACAAAGCACCGGCACCAGCAGCCTCCTCCTTCTGTGAAGCAGCAGTCAAAACTCCCCCTTGAACAAGGGAGAAGCTGGAGCACATCGTCACCGCCACGCTGCCGGCACGGCCACGCTGCCCTTTTCCCTGGGGTGAGCAAAAAAGGGAACAGGAACAAGACAAAACCATCCCCCAAATGCCAGAAACGCGTTCAAGTATTTCCTCCTGACAGGCGGGGAAGGGAGAAGTGCTGGCGCTTGCTTGCGGGGCATCTTCTTTCTGAGGTCAAGCAGCAGATGCAAGAACTGTTATGGGTTGCTGCAGCCCGACCGTGGCTCAGATTCCTCTTCTGAGCCTCACAGCACCAGGGGTTGGCTCCCAAACCATCGTGGGAAGTCTCCCACTCGCTGTCGCTGGGAGATTTATAACTGCAGACCTTGCCAGGTTATAGTACCTTCAGGAGCAGCTTTATTTCTTCGCTAAGCCAAAAACACCCCGAGTACACTCATCCTCCAGGTCCCAGTGAAAATAAGTTGCCCAGTACAGCGATCCATGTCCAAGTTAATTAATAAACCAGACTTTTGTCTCTCTGTGCCCAGTCTTGCACCTGCCTAACCCACCTCTGCTTCAACAGAGAGCCTTGCCGCTGCCAGAAGTGCCACAAGCCATGGCACTCGACACGCAGCACAAGGCAGCCAGACCAGAGAAGTTTCTGTTTCTTAAAAATCAGCTAATGAAAGGTCGCAATCAGGCAAAGTAACCCTAGTGACCTGGCACTGCGAGCTCCACATATGGGGAAGCAGGAGAGAGAACCCTTCCCCATTTAATCTGCCTAATTCAGGTGCAATTTTAACACAAGTGTTTCTCAGGTTAATTATTTACCTTAAACACCACCTAAACAGCATTTTCCTGCTCAGCATCATTCAGTGGGCAAAGCTGTTTTTCCATCTAAATATCAGCCTTTTCCACTGTTGTTGAGACCTTCAATCAAAAACCCCCAAAATACTCATCAGGGATGGAATCTGCTCCTTCTCCTCTGCAGGGGAGGCTGGACCCAGCCCCAAGGAAAACGCCACCACGGGGACCAAGGTGCTGCTCTGGCAGGGCCACACACGGGTCCGGGTGCAGGATGGGATTAAGGATGTGGGATTTGGGATTTAAGAAAGTTGTATTTAATTTAACCATTATCCACTTTGTTACAGCAGCCATTGCTTTCCCTGCAACACTTCTCACTTACAAAGCAGCCTGCTTCCATAAAGGACTAGCCACTGGATGATTTAGATTCAAGCAATCCCTAGTTTAAATGTTGGAAATATTTCCCCAGACTCTAATCCCAAAACAGCTGGAAAGCTGTTTTCCCCCTCTTAATTTTTGCCTTCAAATAACATCTTTTCCTGCCCAAGAACAGGCAGGAAGTCCAAGTTTGGGATAGACAGTTAAGGAGGATGTTACTCCAGGAGCAAGGAGAAGCCTTATGCTGCAGAACTTTATATGGGATTGACCTTTTATGGGATTTTATCCACAAATACGGATGCTCCGATAAACCCCACACAATTGAGGGCTGTGGGAGGTCCACCACGGACAGTCCGTGCCCATCTCCTGGCTCTGGAAGGCAGCCCACGGCACCAAAAACTGCCTTCTGTGCACTCGATTGTTGCCAGCATCTCCCTGAACTGTTTGAGCTGCAAAAGTGGCCTTTGTTATAGGGCAGGAACTGAAATCCCTCCATCATCCGTGCGGGTGGGATGGCATTCCTGCTGGGAATCCTGGAAGAGAAGCTGCAGTGAGAGTACCGTACCTTCCTCAGCTGGCTTTCATATTCTTCCCGAAGTTCCCCTGGTTTGCTCAGCTTAATGGGCGCTCGGAATACGAAGTCTGCAAAGAGAAAAAGAAGGAAGGACATTTTAGTGGAGGTGGCTGGGGATGCCCAGCAGCTCCCGCACTGGTTTCACCTTGGCACACCTCTGCCTGCCAATCTCACACCCACGGGCACGGGCTAAAAGCTGGTAAAATCCTCTCTGCACCCATTTTGCTTCTAAATTCACCAACGGGAGACCCGTAGGAGAGGGAGCAGGAGCGCCGCCAGCTCCCGAATTTAACAAATCACGCGGTATTTCTGCAAGGCTCGCTTGCTCCAAAGGTGAACAAACCTCCTGCGGTGGAATATGGACTAACAGGCTGTTTCGTTTCCAAAAAAGCTGCTGCTCCATCTTGCAAGAGCTGGTGCTAGAACAGAAATGCCCTCCCCGTGCTGTAAACAGCCACAAGCATCATCAGTCATAGCCTTGAGCTCCCTGTGTGCGTTATCGGGTTGAATTTCCATCTGCGATGCTCCTACAGCAACCTCTGAGCGCTTGGGGCTCAGCTCAGACCTTATTTTCACTGCTAAAAGGCGTGTTTTTGTCCTCCGGGGTAATACGAGGTCCAAGCCGAGCAGCAACGAAGGCGAGCCGTGCCACCTGCTTCATCGCCCACACGGGTTCACCACGCCCAAAGAGCCCTTAAATAACAAAACGTTTATAAAGTCGTGCTGGTTTAGCTGAAATGGTCAGTTTTACACACAGCACCTGTAATGCAACGAGTGGTACGTCCTACAGACACGCCAAAAAGCCTGGGCACCCACATTTCCAGCTCCGCGTGGAATAAAGGCACCGAGCGCACGTGGCACCGCGGTGCCGCATCCTCCCCGCCGTCCCCACTCCCACCGGGCTGCTCGGCAAAGTTTCCTCTTTCTTCCAAGACTATCAGCTTTTTTACCCCAAGGTTTAATGCTGGGACGCCCCCAGATGCGCAGGGTTTAGGGACAGCGGGACTCTCCCAGCCCTCTCCTTTCCAAAAGCTCTTCTTCGCTTTGGGGCCGGTGCCCGTGCCAGGACAACCTCAGCTCCCAGCTCCTGAGGGTAGAAGACAGGGGCCTCATCCTGCGGTGCTCAGCCTTGAAAAGCCGACGATCAATTCCTGCACCACGTCCTAAATATTTAACATCACTTCTTGTTATAAGCAGCATTTGATGTGCTGCCCCAACACCCCTCGATGCCTCGAATCCCCTCAATTTCATCCCACGGAAGGGGGCATCGTGCCCGGGCACCGTTCACCTGCACTCCTGAGCGGTGTGGGTGGAACAACAGACCCCAAACGGGTCACCTCGGGGCACAAATCCTTCAATTCCCCACCTGTCATCCTGCAAGCCAAAGCCCGGCCGCTCTCGGCAAGCTCTGCTGCTTCCTTCTCCCCTTTGCTCCCGGGGGATAACCAAACCTCAAGGCTTTGCTTTTTTTTTTCCCCTCCTCTTCCAGCAGCTGGGGTTTCTGTTCGGAGACCTGCACGCCTCCAAAACACAACGCGATTTTCTGGCTGTGAACGCAGAGGGGGTTGGAAGCAGGTTTCCGATGGGAGCACTTCCTCCAGCTCTTTTACAAGCATTTTATTAAGGAGTTATATGAAGATATGCCAGTGGAGTGCCGCATGCATACGTAACAGCCTGGTAAGGGCACCAGGGGAACATCTGGGGAGTTTCTCCCTTTTTCCTGCCCCAACCTGGGATGCCAGAAAAGGAGATTCTTCACAACCCGCTCGCCAGCCTGGGTCCTTGGGTGCCAAATTCTTTGCTTCCCCCCATGCCTCCTGCTCAGCCGCCTCCTCTCCAAGAGTTTGGGCTCAAGGAGCTGGTAAGGACACACGAAGCCACAGAATGGATCCATGCACTCAATAAAAGAAGGATGGAAAACAGGAGAAATCCACCAGTGAAGGGGAACAGTGGGCAGAGAAAGAACGAGATGGTGAAATAATATGAAAATACGAATGTTTGGCCATTTGTGATCATAGTTTTTTTTTTTTCCCAAAATAAACAGGGGTGCAGACACAATTTATAAATAACAAAGATGGGAGAAGGGAAGGTGCTTTGGAAGAGCTTTACTGCTTGCTGCTTCTCATCTGTGGCACCGGTGTGGTTGGCCTGGCTCCCAGTGGCTGTGGCTTTCACACCAGGCACGTGAACAGGTCTTCTGCGAGGACTTCCAACATTTGGGGGTCTTGAAGAGCAAGAAGTAGATGAAAGGCCATTTGCACTAAAGGGAAGAATACAACAGACTCTAAGTGGGGGCAAAAATGCAGCGACGACGGCACCAGCGTGGGCTCAGCAGGCACAGATCCGTTACACGAGGTTTCCAGGCATGATGCTTCCCTGCTCATCCTCTGGTTCCCACAATTTCTGAGTCGTTCCCTGTCCCAGCACCTGAGGAACAGCAGGGTTTCTAACAGCAGGGTTTCTTCTTTTTATTCAGAAGCACATAAAAGCCCATCCATACAACTAGCTCTAACCATTTCTCCGCGGGATGCCCAATTTGCCGAAGAATTATTTTCCAAGAGCCAACAATCAATCCCATGTCGTCACCAGGACTAGCTCAGGTCAGGTCCTAACCAGTCCCTTCATTACCGGCTCCGATGGTAGGTTAAAGACAACGAAGAGGAAGAGGAAGGTGGTGCTCCTTGGGTTTCTTAATTAAATCACTTGAAACCTCCGATGCTGCAGCTCTCAGTTGGGTTTTTGGAGTCAGTCCCTGCCTTTCATGCAGCGTGGAAGTGCTTCGCCAGGATTGTTGTCTGTAAGCTTGTAGTGCCGTGCTCTGGAGGAAAAAATAATCTGGAGACAGGCTACGGGAAGCAGATGTGGAAGGAAATTAATGCATCACCAGGAAATGCTCAAGAACTTGACTGGTCTAGGTCAGTGGGACAAGAGGGAAACCAAAGCCAGCAAAACAAAAACAAACAGGGAGGAAGGAGAGGAAGGACAAGGAAGTCACACCAGAAGGCTGGCCACTAAAATGCCCTCTTGTTAAGGGATCGGTTATTAATTGCATGAATATCTACAGGGCAGGGGAGAAAGGAAATCATCTGCATTTATAACAAAGGAGATTTTGGTTGGATATTCGGCGAAATTTCTGTGTGTTTTGGTTGTTACACAAAGGTGGCCGTGGAATTCCTTTTTTTGGGGGATGTTTTCACAAATGGGTGGTCCAAATGTTGACCTTGGTGCGGCATTACAACCTCTCTGTGGCTTTCCAAGACCACCTGCAGGTCTCTTGCTGAAGTTAGCCGTGTATTATCCATGCCCCCAGTGAGCAGCTGCCAGCTCCTACCCAGCGTAACAAGCCTCTTCCCTGGAAAACTGAATTCCTCCTTCGCTGTTCACTTCTCCTTCGGGGATTTTCCAAGCTCCCCAAAGACACCCATACCCTCTGATGGCGACACCAGGAGCGACAGGCAAAAACCTATCAGTTTAGTTGAAGCCGGGCCTCGTGCCCGCTGTCAGAGAACATCAAGCCATGTCCTCATCCACCTCTCCTTCCACGAGCTCCTTTCCACTTGTCTCAGAGCTGGGCACTCCATCATCCTTGGAGAAATGTGAGCATCCTTATTTTCTTATTTCTCGGCCTGAGCAGCTCACCAGGAGCGTGGCAGGTGCATCCTTGCTCCTCTCGTCTGCTTCGGCCCCAAATCCAGCCCCATACCATCACCCAGGGGCACGTTTCCAGCTTTCCCCGCTGCCATGTGAGGCCCACGGGTGCCTGGGTTATGCTGGGGGGGGTTGGAACAGGAGCTCAAAGGGCATCGGGTGCCTCCTCTCCGCTTACCTCCATCGGCTTTTGTTTGGCGAGCACCACAACGAGGACTTTGTCTCCCTATGTGTTTGTACACCAGTTAATCCCTGATTTCCACCAGGTTCTCCACAAATCCACCGCTGTGTTCAAATCCCAGTGAAGGACGGGAACTGAGACTCAAAACCAGTGCTGGTTGCCCAGTTTCAGCTGGGATTCAACTACGTCAAGATGCAGCATCTCTCATGTTTTTTTTAAAAAACAAAAACATTAAAAGTATTTTTTCCTAAATCAGTTCTGCAGGTTTCAAGTGATTTAATTAAGCATGTCAGCTTATTCAGTGCTTGCTGAGAGCCTGGCTGTGGCTGGGGGCACCCCTGGGTGCCGCTGTTCGCCCCCTGCTCCAGCAGGGCCCCACGGAGATGCTCGCCCACGTCCTGGTGGCTGCTGGAGACCCCACAGAGGAGCCCTCAGCCCCTCTCTGGGCAGCCTGTGCCAGGGCTCCGGCACAGAAATGAAGTGAACCCGGTGTTAAGTGAACTTCTCATGGGTTAGCTCATGCTGGTCACGAGGCCCCATTGAGAAAAACCCGGCCCCGTTGACTTTATGACCTCCTCTCGGGTGCTTACACATGCTGGTGAGTCCTGGGAACATCTGGGGAAGGCAGGCAGACCCTCACTAGAGGGAGGATCAGGTTAAGGAACATTTAAACAGAGGTACGTGGGTCCAGGTGACCTTACGGCTCATTCTCACATGTGGAGAGTTGGCCAACATCATGGGGAGGCCGCTCTTGAAAGGCCCCAGCAATCAGGAGAGGTTCTTGGTGCTCTGAAGAAAGCCAGCGCCGCCCCTCTCCAAAAAGGAAGGCCTCACCTCAATCCCTGGCAAGGCGATGGAGCCGCTCATCCTGGAAACCACCTCCAGGCACACGATGAAGGAGATCGGGAGCAGCCACCGTGGATTTATGGAGGGCAAAGCAGGATGGGGCTTGCCTCAACCAGCAGAGGGCCATAAAGATTTTACCTGCCAGGTTCTTCTCAGCGGTGCCCAGCGACAGGACAAGAGGCAACGGGCACAAACTGAAACGTGGCAAGTTCTGTCGGACACTGAGAACGCTTTTTGGTATTCCTGTCAGGGTGGTTCAGGTGCTAAGGAGTCTCCATCCATCCATCCTTGGAGAGGGGCAAACCCTGCAGTGCTGGGCAGCCCAATTTCCACGCTGTTGACCCAACTCACCACCTAAGTAGTCACACCTGCAGCGTGGACGTTCCAGGCGAGGGCAGGCCAAGCAGGGCCAACAACCAGCGAGGAGCAAGGACCAACTCAGTGGGAGGTTTTGAGGTGAAGCAGCGGGCTGGTGGCTGTCCCTCCTGTCCCAGCGCGGTGCATCTCCCCTCTGGGCAGCCCATCAAAAAGTCATCAAATCCAACAAACCCTTCCGAATTCCTTCCCAAAAGAGGTTGGTCTGAACCACCAATTTAAGCCGTTTACGCTCACGCTGCCAGTTTTCCCTGCTGACAGGAGCAAGACCCGGTACAGCAGCATAACCCCGAGGATATGGGGCCATGGCTGAAGCGGTGCGTGGACATTCATCTGGCGCTCAGCACCTCATCAGGGCTTCCAGCAGCATGGAGAAAGGCTCCTACGGCGTAGAAATGCTTGCGGTGATGGTGGAAGATCCACATCAGTGTTGCCTGCTCCGAGCACCACGCAGGGAAGCAGCCACACCAGGGCTGAGCAGCATGCTGGTGGTGCTGAGCTCACAAAGTGGGGAGGAAAAACCTTACAAAAAGCTCAGCGATGATGGACTCACTGCCAGCGAGGACCAGGACTTCCCCTGATTCCTCTCCCAAGGCATAAACATGACTGATGTTCATTGATCCCTCCGGCCTACACCTCCATAACCATTAACTTTTTGGCCAGCATTACGACAAAATAACCACCTGCTGCCCATCAGATGGTCCCAGCTGGTGCCACCTCATGGGGATGCAAGGTGACCCAGTGCTGCCCCATCCCTCCTGTTACCAGTGCCACCAGCAAGGGACTTCCCAGGAAAGGGACAGGAGCTTGATGCCCTTCACCCCTGGCTGGTGCTCTCATGCTGGAGGGATGGGGAGCCCTGTGCCCCATGTCCCCTGGTGGTGGTGGGGCAGCTGTAGCCCCTTCATAGGATGGTTTGGGTCGGAAGGGACCTCAAAGGTCACCCAGCTCCAACACCCTGCCATAGGCAGGGACACTACCCGCTAGATCAGGATGCTCAGGACCTCGTCCAACCCAGCCTTGAGCACCTCCAGGGATGGGGCATCCACAGCTCCTCTGGGCAGCCTGTGCCAGCGCCTCACCGCCCTCTGAGTGAAGAATTTCAGAGAACCCCAGCCACGGTTGGAGGAATTTCAGAGAACCCCAGAACCATTAGGGTTGGAAAGCCCCCCAGGGCCATTTAGCCTCCATGCCACCACCCCCCACCCCTAAGCACCACCTTCCTAAACCCCCCAGAATCCCCCTCCCCTCACCAAACCCCCCCCCCCTTCTTAAAATTTAAACCCCCCATCATCAACAAAGACCCCCCATCCCCTGCCCCTCCACCCCCCAACTGCTGCTCCGAGCCCCGCGCACCCTCAGCACACCCACAAGCCCCGCCCACCACCCTCAAACCACGCCCCATTTCCACTAGACCACGCCCTATTTCCACTAGACCCCGCCCACCACCCACATAAAACCACGCCCCCC
>NC_048893.1:203298005-203319386 GCF_011077185.1 Oxyura jamaicensis
CCTCCTCCGCCACCGCCTCCTCCTCCTCCGGCCCCAGCGGCGGCGGCGAGGCGGCCGCGACACAGCGGGCAGCGGAGGCCCGGGCCCTGCAGGCAGCGCTGGAAGCAGGCGAGGCACAGCGAGTGGCGGCAGGGCGGCGTCACCGCCTCCGCCAGCGCCTGGCGGCACGCCGGGCATTCCGCCGCCGCCTCCTCTTCCTCCGCCGCCGCCTCCTCCTCGGTCTTCTCCGCCGTCCCGGGTCGCCCCCCGGGTCGCCGCCGCCCTCGCCCCACCGCGGCCCGGCCGCCGGGGCCCGCCGCCGCCGCCGCCATCTTCTCACACTTGGAGGGGACGCGGCCCCGCCCGCCCGGGTTCGTCTCCATATTCATGAGGCGGGGGGCCACGCCCCCCTCGGTGAATATTCATGAGGGGAGGTGATATAAGGAGGGGGAGGGCGCCGCGTTCTGTCAGTGCCCGCGGGGCGCGTGGGGAGCTGGAGGCGTGCGGCCCGCGGCTCCCCTCAGGACGCTTTCCCCTCACGCTGCCCCAGCGATGAAAGCACCGCACGCAATCCCTCTTCTTTAACAGCCCTTTTCTATCCCGGCTTTCTGTTACTTGCAGCTTACATCCCCTGATTATTCTCCCCTCAGACTCCTCAGCACACCAACAGACCAAACCCTCCTGAGCTCCCCTTTGCGTCTCCAGCTGCCCACAGACACCCAGGGGCTCCGCAGAGCAGGTGATAAGCTCTGTGCTGCACTAACAGGCAGAGCACAGAGCCTAGTTCCACACAAACCATCTAGCTTAGCCTTTTCTGGGTAATATTCACTCATATTTTAGTATTTTATATATTAACACTTTGCTCAGCGTGCAGTTTGCGAACCCAAATCCCAGCCTGAGGTGGCTTTCCTGTCAGCCTGGCCGGACGGGCTGAGGATCGAGGGGACCTGCACCCAAACTGCTGGGCTCCCTCAGCCCAGGCGAATAAATTGGGCTAAAAACCCCACAAAGCAGCCCCACAGTGCCGAGCAGAGCCTGGCTCCTTCAGGAGGCTGCGAGGACCGTGCTGCCGTACACCCGCCGCCGTCAGGGTTCGAAGGCTTAGCCATGCAGGGCCGATTATTTCCATTAATTACAGTTACCAAACATTCCCTGGAGGCTCAATACGAGGAACAGTCATTTCTGAAGGAAAGCCCCAAGGGGTTATCAGGTTCCTGGGACGTGTTTTGTGGCATCTCTCCTTTCCCGTTTCCTCCTCCTCCGGGCACGATTTGCAGAGGGATGCTTTTCCAGGAGGGAAAGGTTGAGGAGAGAAGCGGCGGCGTCCTCCGGAGGCATGCGCTTTCTTCAGGAATGAGGGGAATGAACGCAAACCTCCCTGGCATGCTGGTTATGGAAGACACATGCTCTGTGGAGGTTTGGACCCGTGTTGTCTCACGCACCGGCATTGCCCAAGAGGGGAGCAGGACTGATGGAAAATGGGGCCGGCCAGGTCCCCAAGGGGTTGTTCACTCATCCCCTTTCCCTGCAGCGGGATCAGCTCAGCCTGAGTCACTCCCGAGCAATGCTTGTTCATCCTGTTCTTTAAAACCTCCAGTGCTGGCAACCCACCTCCCCCTGGGGCGGCTGCCGGAGCCTATCCCTGTCACCAGAAAGGTTTTTTTTTGTATATATATATTTTTTAATTTTCCATTGTCAGGCATAAATCTCCCGTAATTCAATGTTCCTGCTGGCCACGTAAATCCACACCCCTCCCTCCTGCCTCGGGCGAGTAACGGAGGAGTCCAGACTGGCAGCTACCCTGAATTTACTGCTCCCTGAATTAAGGGGATCAGGTCCCAGGGCAGGGGGGATGCCTTGCACCCCTGGCTTTCCCTCCCATCCCTCTCCTTCCCTGTGCCAGGAGCCTGAGGGGGGAAACGGGATACGTCCCAAGGGGATTGTTAGAAAGGTCCTCGGCACAGTTCTGGCCTGGAGCGACTGGCTCCATCCCGTCCCCGGGCATGGTTCTGGGGTTACTGAGGCCACAGATAATTTCCAAATACTTGGATATGGCCATGAGCGAGGCCACATTTGGCTTGTGAGGTCAGACCCTGGCTTGTTTGGATGTTAAATATCAGGTGCACAGCTCTGTCCTCTCCATAAATCACGGGTGCAAGGAGGCTCGGGCAAGTCAGCGCTCCGGTGTTTGGGTTATTCATCTGACAGAGGGTCCGTCCAGCAATAACATCCCAAGGTTTTCAAAGGAAGATTCATCAGTTCTAAGATCCTGGGAGATGAGTTAGCAGGGAAAGAAGAGGGGGATAAACCACCCCTGAAGTCTCCATTTCCCTGAAACCTCCCCTGCTGTGAGCTTGCCCTTTCCCACCCCGGCTGGGGGGGGGCTGAGGATGGGGTGTTACAAGGTGCATAGTTTAGTTTAAAGCCATTCCCCCTTGTCCTGTCACAATCTGTTTGAGCAAAGAGTCGATCTCCATCTTTTATACAAGCCCCCTTTAAGTAATGAAAAGCTGCAATGAGGTCTCACTGGAGCCTTCTCCTCTCCAGGCTGAACACCCCCAGCTCTCTCAGCCTTTCTCCATAGGAGAGGTGCTCCAGCCCTCTGATCATCTTCGTGGCCCTCCTCTGGACCCACTCCAACATCCCCACATCCTTCTTGTGCTGGGGGCCCCAGACCTGGACACAGTTCTCCAGGTGGGGCCTCGGGAGGGCAGAGCAGAGGGGCACAATCCCCTCCCTCCCCTGCTGCCACCCCTCTGGTGATGCAGCCCAGGACGCAGTTGCCCTTCTGGGCTGCAGGCACCCACTGCTGGCTCGTGTCGAGCTTTTCATCCACCAGAACCCCCAAATCCCTCTCTGCAGGGCTGCTCTCAGTGAGTTCCTCTCCCAGTCTGTGCTCGTGTCTGGGATTGCCCCGGCCCAGGTGCAGCGCCTTGCACTTGGCCTTGTTGAACCTCATGAGGTTCACGTGGGCTCAATTCTCCAGCCTGTCCAGGTCCCTTTGGATGGCGTCCCTTCCTTCTGTGATATCAACCACACCACTCAGCTCGGTGCCATCTGCAGACTCGATGAGGGTGCCCTCAATGCCATCATCTATGTCATTGATGAAGATATTGAAAAGCACCGGTCCCAGGACAGACCCCTGAGGGACACCGCTCGTCACCGGCCTCCACCTGGACATAGAGCCATTGACCACCACTCTCTGGATGTGGCCATCGAGCCAATTCCTTATCTACCAGATAGCCCACCCTTCAAATCCTTTCTCTCCAATTTGGAGACCGGGATGTCATGTGAGACTGTGTCGAAAGCCTTGCAGAAGTCCAAGCAGGTGACATTGGTCGGTCTTCCCTTGCCAACTGATTGAGTCACTCCATCGTAGAAGGCCACCAGATCGGTCAGGCATGATTTGCCCGTGGTGAAGCCGTGCTGGCTGTCTCGGATCACCTCTTTGTCCTGCCTGTGCCTCGACATTGCCTCCAGGAGGATCCATTCCAGGATCTTCCAGGCACAGAGGTGAGGCTCATGGGTCTGTAGCTCCCCGGCTCCTCCTTTCTACCCTTTTCAAAAACGGGAGTGATGTTTCCCTTCCAGTCACAAGGGACTTTCCCTGACTGCCCGGACTTTCAAATATGACATATGACAATGCTCACCAGCTCACAACACTCATCATTTTTTGGGGGGCATCCTCCCGGAGAGCTTTTTCTTGCGGGGCTGTGTACTGAGCGGGAGAGACACGTTCAGCCTCATCTCAAAGATGACTGTGCTCAGCGCCCTGGGAGCGTGACTTGGCCCCGCGTGCATCTGCTTTCAGGGGCTTGAATCAGCTAGATTTTGCTTTTTTTTTGGATTTTTAAGCAAGTCTTGGTTTCAGCATCCCCCTCCCAAGGAACTCGGTGCTTCTGTTGGTGAAGGAGCAGAAGATTTCTGTGAGCTCCCATCGTGGGCTCCCTGCAGCTCCCTGAGGAGCCCCGTGCCCAGCCGGGCCAGCGGTCACAGTGGTGCCCCTGGATTGTCTGCGTGCAGGGGAGGGGAATCGGAGAAAATCAGAGCCTTGGTGCTGGTTGCCATGGAAATCTCTTGTGTTTCTCTTCTGCTTCTTTTCACCTATTTACCGTGGCACTAAAACTATTTGTCTTTTCAGCGTTAATTCAAGTCCCTCCCTGGTGAAGGCCCTCTGCTCACCTGACCGCTGGAGAGAGCGCGGCTGCAGAGCTGGAGGTGAAGCCTGGCACCGCTTCAAAGACCCAAGAGGAGCCACAAAACACCACAACGAAGCTCATTGCCGGGGAACGACAGAGTCTTGGTGGCCTTGTAAAGCCAAACGACGACACGAAGGAGGCGTTGGGTTGGTGCTGGGACTGGACTTCGTCCAGAAGACGTCTCTGCTCGACGCAGCCAGACAAGGTGCGTTCCTCCCACGGGAGTAACCCCTCGTGGAGCACCTGTCCTGGAAGGAGAAGACATGGGAAGAGCGACGCTTCCCCCCTGAGCCGCCCTGCAGAGCCTTAGCTCTCCACAGGGACAGCAGGTGGGGTTTGGAAGGGGCTCTCTCCCAGCTTTTCTCCTGCACATCCAACTCGACCTCGACGGGACTTGGTTTCTGAGCTTCCTGCTTGTCTTCCCACCGCAACGCTGTGACTGGGACGTGCGGAGCTCAGGGCTGGCCTGCAGAGGGTATCCTAAGCCCGTGCAAAGCTCCCGCCGTGCCTCCCGCCGCCCCAAGCCAAAACCTCTGCCTTGCCCAGCCTGCCAAGCACCGGTTCTTTGCTTCTCACCTCTTCTGGGGCTCCTCTTCCCCCGGGGTCTCCTCCTCGCATCTCTCACCCCTTCCCCACCTTCTCTTGGTCGCTGGTTTCCATCCCTGGAGGGAAACCTCTGCTCTGACTCACCGTGCTGTCTGTCAGCAGGACACCCGGACAGCTTGCTGGGGGTTGGTTTTGTGCCTGCCAACACACTGAGATGACCCCAAATTACCGGCTTTCCCATTCCAGGTCTCGCGGCCGCATGGGTAAATTCTCTTTCTGAGTCTCATCGGTCAGTGGCTGCCTCAAACCCTCGAAGGTGCGGATCTGGAGCTCCTAAAATTCCTCCAGCACTCCGATTCCTGCTCAGACTGCCTCTGCCTGCGGCATTTGTGGCTGTTTGCACGGGAAACAAATGTTCCCAAGCACTGGACTCCCCGTGCTCTCGCAGGGTTTGGCTGGACCCTTTGTATATCTGCAAAGCCCCCGGGAACACAATTAGCGTTCAAGGAGCTGTAACAAACAGCCTTACATCCAGCGCCCTGGGCTGCAGGTATCCCTCTCGCATGGGATCGCTGTCGGGTGATGAACGCAAAGGCTGCTCCTCCTTTTCCCCAGAAAGGGAAGGAGGAGAGGAAGGACGATGTCCTCTGCCGGCTGCCGGGCTCGAGGGGCTGCGGTGTTTCAAGGCAGAGCGAGCATTCGCCAGTTACTGAGTGCCTGAGGTAGAAGCCAACCCTCTCCGCTTGGTGGACACGCAGGGATGGGGCAGGGAGGAGCGGTGCAAGAGCTGTGTGAGGAGCTCGCCCCGAGCAAGGACAGCTCACCAGCAGCCGGGACAAGAGGTGGCAGCACAAAACCAGGTCAAGGCTCAGCCCGAAGGGACCTTGGCAGCGCTCCTCTCCCCACTCAGCCGGGAGCTGGAGAGCCAGCGGTGGGCGCAGCTCCTGGAGATTTGCACAGGAAGGATGGATTTACTCTGCACGGGACAGGTTGTGTCCCCCAGCGACTGGATGCAGATGTCCAGAAAGGACAAAAGAGTTGGGTTGGAAGGGATCTTAGAGGTCATCTATTTCCAACCCCCCCAGCCCAGGCTGCCCCCAGCCCCATCCAGCCTGGCCTTGGGCACTGCCAGGGCTGGGGCACCCCCAGCTCCTCTGGGCAGCCTGGTCCAGGGCCTCAGCGCCCTCCGAGGGAAGAATTTCTTCCCACTACCTCCCCTAAGTGTCCCCCCTTTTGGTTTAGCCCCCCCTTGTCCTATCTCTATATTTTCTCAGGCGATGCTGGCATGGATTTGCTCAGGGTCTCGTGCAACACCCCATGTGAAAACCCAGCCGAATCCACGCGTGGAGGAGACTTTTCCCTGCTGGAGCTGCAGTGAGGCCGACGGTCAGGATTTGTGCCCGGGCTCCACGTGACGAGCAGCCCCCACGGCCAGGCAGCGACACGGTTTAGCTCCTCCATCCCCGCGGCCGGGCTCTCTCCTGCTTTTTGGCAGCCGAATTTCTTCGGGCCGGGCTGTGACGCTCCAAGTCCCGCAGGTTTCCAGCCCCGCCGGCTGATGCTGCCAGCCCTCGCCTTCCTCCTGGCCCACGGGGCCGGGCTGCAAACTTCCAGGGAAAAGGAGGGAGAGCAGCCAGATCCCGCAGCCCGCAGCCCGGCCAGCTCACGATCCTGCCACGAGGCTCGCGAGGCGGGGGTTGTTTGTTGGAGCCCGCGCTGTTTGTTCAGTAGTTTGTAGGAGAAGCTCGGTTTTCATCTGGGGAGAAAGAAAAAAAAACTAAAAAAAATCATCTCGTCTTCCTGCTTGCCCAGAAAACACGAAGTGAATTTGACCTAAAGGCTCGGGAACCAGAAGGCAAATAAAAAAGGACCCAGGTCTGATGATTTGCAAGCCAATCCCGTGTTTTTTGGAGCCTGATCCACACTCGCAGATGGATTGGTGTTGGCAGTATCAACCTGCCAGCCAGATTCCGTCACAGATTAAGATAAAGAGCCTGGCTTTTGCCAAGGGGTGAATGTATTCCTTATTAGATGCAACAGAGACGTAACGCAGCACCTTGCCCCTGACAAGACCGGCCTTTATTTCCTGGGTCTGCACTTAGGGCGCGGCTGAACCTGACCATAAATTCCGGCCAGGATCGACAGTCCTGCATTCAGCAGCTGCTCTCGCAGTGCAGACACAAAATACTTCCATTGACTCGAGCTTCGTGTCCCCATTTTTCCCAGCGCTTTCAGACCCATGCTACAAGCGTGCTTTTCACGTCTGCCCTGGGCGAGGAGGTACCCGCGGTGCTGGGGGCTGGAAGGAGCCCGCTGCTCGCCCCAAACCCTTTAGTCTCGTTAATGAAGCCGGGGAAGAAAATTGAGGAGGTTTGCTAGCAAAATTTGCTGGGAGTTGGAAATGAGGAGATGCTGGGATGGGACACTCGGGAAATCCGAGCGGCCAGGGCAAACCTGCACCACGCAGAGGCACCGAGACGCTGGCGGGGATGGAAAGATGGTGAGAAAATTGGGGTGCCCCGAGCACTGCGTGGGACATCTGTGTCCCAGAAGGGGACCTCCTCATCCCAGGTGGGGAAATCCTCATCCCAAATGGATGGTCCCAAAGAAGGACATCCATGTCCCAGATGGGGGCATCCCTGTCCAAGATGGGGACGTCCCTATCCAAGAGGGGGCCATCCTCATCCAAAATGGGGCCATCCTCATCCTAAATGGGGCCATCCTCATCCTAAATGGGGACATCCTCATCCTAGATGAGGGCATCCTTGTCCCAGATGGGGACATCCCCATCCCAGACGCACAACGCCTCCGCAAGGGTTCCAAAGCCACCCCCGGAGGGGAGGAGGGCAGCGCGGATGGGTTTCGGGGGGCTCTGCCACCACCGCTGCGCTCTTCGAGGATCACAAATATTCCTGAACCCAGGTGGGGCGAGGACCCGTCCGCCTCGGCTTGCTGTGCTTCCACGGGTGCTGCCTTCTTCCAGAAAGGTGCGGCCAGCCCACGGGGGTGAAGAAATGCAACTCAACTTCTCACACGCAGCAGCTTGAGCAGAAAGCAATGAAGCCGAGGATTTAAAGAGTTATTAAAACAGATTTCTTATGACAAAGATTTCCCGTTCTCATAGCCGGCTCTGGGGGTGGTGTTTGGTTCCTAGAGATGGACAGAAAGAAGAGAGAGATGGGGAGAAAAGCTTTCGTTGCCAAAATTCCCCTTGGCCATTTCCTCTCCGTGGCTGGGGTGACCGGGATTTAGGGATTGGGGTCACTGTGGAGCTGCTGGCGCTGGGTGCCGGTCTCCGGTGGGTTGGTGCTGGGCACAAAGACCTCGCCTTCTGGAAAACCTGAACCTGAGCATGAGTTAATGAAGGAAAATAAATAATAACGTGGCTGATCGGGGACCAAAGGGAAGGGGAGCCCCTCCTTGGCCAGTGGCACGAGGAAGAGGAGAGAGACCCCAGGGGAAAAAAAAAGCTGTAGTAAGAGAAATTGGGTAAAACCAGGCAAAATGCAGTCTTGGGGGGTGTAAGGAGGCTTCAAGAACCCACCCCTGTGATAGTCCAGGACCCACCCCTGTGATGGTCCAGAACCCACCCCTGTGCTGGTCCAGTCTCCGCGATGGGAGTAGCGGCACCCCTGAGACAAAGGAGAGCACCCGCATCACTGGGAAGGGAACTGGGCTTTACTGGGAAGGGAACTGGGCTTTACTGGGAAGGGCATGGAGCCATGGTGTGGCTGCTCGCCCTCCCTGCTTGCCCCAGTGGCCGAGCGGAGCCCCAGGAGGGGAGGCTGGGGCCCCCATTTCTGCTGGGACCCGCAGTGGGGTGGAAGGAGCAGGGTGGGCTCAGCCCCAGCGTGGGGCTCGGGTCCATGTGTGATGAGTGTGGGGGGGGCTTTGTGTCTCCTGGGTGCCCCCCTGGGGGGCAAGGGGGAGATGATGGGGCGCAGGTGGTCCCAGGGGTGTTGAGCCCAGCTCCTGGAGCACCCCAGGGCAGGATCCGACCCCCGGCCTGGGCAGTGGGCGCAGGGGTTAAAGCGTGTGGCTCTGCAGCCCCCCTGCCGCCGAGGAATTTCCTAAAACACCCCCCTCCAAAGAAAAAAAAAAGGGAAAATTATGATAATAAAAATAAAAAATTAAAAAACAATCCAAAACCCCCCCCCGGCGGCCCCCCCCCCCCCCCCCCCCCCCCCCCCCCCTCCCCAACCTCCGCCTTTAATACCAACAAACAAACTCCTCGCTCTCCTAAAGGAGGCGCCTTTGATCGGAGAGAGGCGAACCCCGCCGGGCACCGGCACCGCCGCACCCCCGGGCACCGGCACCGGGACACCCCCGGGCATCGGGACACCGGCACCGGGACATCGGCACCGGGACACCCCCGGGCATCGGGACACCGGCACCGGGACACGCAGGGACACCGGCACCGGGACAACCCCGAGCACCGGGACACCGCCGAGCACCGGGACAGCAGCAGCAGCCCCGAGCACCGGCACCGGGACCCCGTCCCCCCCCCTCGCTCCCCTCCTCCTGCACTCCACCCCCAGCCCCGAGCCACCGCCGCGCAGCGCCCCGGGAGCAGCACCGGGACATCGGGCACCGGCACCGGAGCACCCCCGGGTACCGGCACCGAGACACCCCCGGTACCGGCACCGAGACACCCCCGGGAACCGGGACCGAGACACCCCCGGGAACCGGGACCGGAGTTTCCCCGAGCACCGGGACCGAGGCACCGCCGGTACCGGCACCGAAGCCCCCCCCTCCCCCCGGGCTCAGACCGCCGGGCTGCGATGCTTCCCGGTGCGGGCCCCCTCGCCTTCCTCCTCCGGTGCCTGCTGCTCCTCTTCGCCTCCGAGAGCCGAGCCCGGGCTCGTAAGTAGCCCCTGCTCCCCTCCCTCTTGCGTGGCCCCCTCGGTGTCCCTCCGTGCCTCAGTTTCCCCATCACCGCCCCCCAAGAAAGGAGCAGGGGGGCTTCGAGGGCAGGGCTTGGGGACACGGGGCTGGGGGCTGGGTGTCACGCAGGACAGGGGGCTCATTTGCAGCCCTGAGTGGGTCCCGTCCCACCCCGCTGCTTCTCACCTCCGAGAGTGATGGAGGAACGAGCATTTCTGGGGAAATGACCCCCCCCCCAGAGCAAAGCTGGGGGCTTTTCTCCTTGCCCAGCGCTTGCCCTCTCTCCTGCTTCTGCTCTCAGCGACGATTTGGGATGGGGAAGGGAAGGGAGGCTCAGCACGAGATGTCTTGAAGGACTCACCCAGGCTTTTGAGCAGCCTGGAGGGTGCTGGAGGTGCTGGGCACCCCTGCAGCATCCCAAAGCCACCCAAGAACTGGGCAGCGAGCAGGACCCGTCGTGACCCTACATTTCTTCTCCCTTTCAATCTACCCAAATCCCAGGAGAGTCCACGGCGCTGGTGGCTGCGGTAGGGTGATTTATGGCTTGCCCGGTGCCAGCGTTGCGTTAGGCTCTCGGCAAAGAATCGCCCTCCTGGGGCACGGACCCAAAATGTGGGCGCTGGGTTCCTCATTTTGGAGGTGAGGTGAGCCGGGGGGAAAGGAGGTCGATGGATCGGGATGCGAGTGAGGGGTATGGATGCAGGGGAACGGGGTAAAACACAGCAAGGTTTCCATCCTCTGCTCCCCAGGGCTGTGTGGAGCCCCAGAGGGCAAAATCCGAGTGAGTTCAGGTCCTTTCCCTTCCCTGCTCTTATCAAAAGCTGCTGAGCTCGGTCCATGGCATCTTTTTTTTTGCATGATGGGTCTGGTTCCTTGCTCCACCAGGGCCGCGTCAGCCGTGGTACCCACGTTAGGAGGAGGATGGGGACGTTCCCCGGAGGTGACAAAAATGCTGGTGAGCTCTTTGCTCTTCGGAGATGGTAGCAGAGCCCCCAGACTGGGCACACATCCCAAGATCCGCGAGCGGAACCACCTGGGCACAGTCCTTGGTCCCAGGGGGATCCAGGTGTGTTTGAGGACGGACCCAGCCTGGGGGGAAGCGCTGGGGGCTCCGTGGCAATGGTGACAATGGTGACAAAGAACCGGGGCTGAGGGATGGAGACAGGGTCTGCTCACCTCCGCCGCTCGCTGCCTCCCATTTCGCTCGAGGCCAAGCACTCGGGACAAACGAAGGCAAGAATAAATTAGTTACAAGCAGGCTCATCCGCCAAGAGACCTACAGTGTCTTGGCTAAAAATAGGTGAGAAAGCAGCAAGGCTTGGGCTTCAAGGCAAGTCAGAAAAGAAGAATTTGCCCATAGAAACAGGCTATTTTAGGGGATTTACACTCTCGGCTGAAAAAATATTGGAGGCACAGGTTACTGGGCTGAAAGTGCTGCAGCCCGTCGGCTGTGAGTAATTCAGCGGCAATAGTTTAACGCAACGATGTTTTGGCTGGAGGCATTTAAACACCAGCATCTCTGGAGAGCGCAGGGCAGTGCTTTTCCCCAGGAGCTTGGAAGTTGCTCTTTTCATTTTGTTTATCCCGTGGCTTCTGGAGAAAAAGGGGCTCTGCCTGCCCTGCTTTTAAACGTCGCACCGGGTTTGGATCCAGCACGATGAGGGATGGAGTGTTCCAGGATGGGAGGAAACGGGACGGAAGGCAAAAATCCTGCTGGTGGCCACGGTAAGGGAGAGGGGAGGGCTGCACGCCCTGAGCTGGGCATCCAGGTGTCCCTCCTGGGGAGGAGCAGAGGGAAAAGGGGCCTCATCCACTGCTCCTGGAGCCCATGGGGATGCTCTGGGTGTGGGGCTTCCCTTGGCTCCTCTGCCCTGGCTCTGGGCAGCTCGGTGATAATTCATGAGGCTGCATTTGCAGAGCTGCAGGGATTTCTGGGCTCCCAAAGCCCTGAGAAGAGATGTCCAGCCCAGGGCTGAGTAAGGCAAACGTGTGGGAAGCGATCTGGACGCGAGTGGAGATGTTAGGATGCAACATGTCAAGAGGCTGATGTGTTTTAACCGGTCCCTTCGCAGCTAAGTTGTGTTCTAAGCCCTTCATAAATACCGGGCTGTCACGGGAGCGCCTGGACTTTCTGTACCAGACAGTGCTTTTTTTTTTTTTTTTCCTTTTTTTTTTTTTTCCTTTATTTATGGCTGCTCTTAAAACTTGCACTCAGCTTTGCACAAACTGCTCGCCTGGCGTGGCAGGTGCCTGACATCCAAAATGCTGGGGCCAGGAGCCCGTCTGAGACGTGCCCTGCGTGGGGCAGGGCTCTGGGGAACAACGGGGGCCACGGGGAGGGGGAAATCCTGTGCCAGGGTTGGGGAGAGAGGCACAGAAGGCACAGGGAGAAGCAAGGTGTCGTGTCTTTGCTGGAACCTGCGGCATTTTTTGGTAGCATCCTTGCTGGGAAAGCTGGGATCCAGAGGGAAACTCCCCCCTGGGGAAACTGAGGCATGGGGCTTGGGTGGTGAGCAGAGTGGAGTGGGTTTACTCTTGTTTTCTGTGCTTTTGGGTCTTGTGGGTGTTTTTCCCCCCTTTCTAGACACGGTTCAGGCTTTACACTGGGATCCCACGCTGGGGATAGGTGCATGAGGGTGAACGGTTCCCTGAGGATGTCCAAGCCAGGGTGTAAAAGCTGCTTTTATCCCTCCATGCCCCGTTGGAATGCACATCACAGGTCCAGAAACCCCAGTCTGGGAGCAGGGGGTGTGAGGACAAGGTCTTGCACGGGCACAAGTAAATGCACAAACACGTGCATGGCTCCACCGAGCATCAGTCCTCGTATCCCGAGGGGAGTGAAGTGAGCACAGCTGAGCAAAGAGAGGTTTGGCACCTGAACACAGGGTTTTGGTAGCGATCACACGTGCGGATTTAATAGCTCGCTTTGGTTCCTGCTAACAGACTGCAGTTGGGCTCAGCACCAGTGCATCTCACCTGCGTTAGCCCCTGGTTCAGCTGTGGCCAAAGTGTTCAGGCAGCGGGATGAGAAACCCACGGGGACGTCCTCGTCCTCGCAGCCTGCTGCTGATGGGGACGCAGTGAACTGGCTCGAACGGCTGTGCCAGCATGTTGGGGAGCTTTAGGGGACAGCTCTCATGGATATGTGGGCCACGGGGACTTGTCTGCATCGGGGATCTGTCTCAAAGAGGCATCAGGGCAGTTTTGGTGGTGTGAGGGAGACGGTGGCGGTCACCAAAGGCAGTGCAGGATGGGGCTCTCCATGCCGTTGGGTTTATCACCTCAGACTGGTGTCTCTAGATGGTCTCGTGAAGATGCAGCTCCAGTGGGCTCAGACAGCATCTCAGAGCCTCCACAACAGCCTAATGTGGTGCTTGAATCTCCTGACAGCCAGGAAATGTCCCTCAATGTCTGTCCTAAACCTCCCAGGCTTTGCCCCAGGCCGACTGCTTCTTTCTGTCCCTGCCATGGCCAGAGATCTTTGCGACAGCCCTCTCTTGCCTCACCCTGTCATACTTTCCATCTCATATCGCACTCTGTCCTTGCTGCCCAGGATGCAATTAATGATAATTAATGATAACTGAAGGTAATTAATGATAATTAGGGTAAACCAGGCCCTGGGCACAGCCTCAAGCATTGCCCGGGGGCGTCGGGCTCCTGCTCCTGGCACGCTCCCCAGCATGGTGTTGGCAGTGCCTATGTGGGCTCTGCCAAATGCGTGGGCACTGTTTGGGGACAGCCTGTGCCAGATCAGTTCCAGACGTGATCGAGGTTGGGCCACTGGCCCCAGATCCCACCTGGGGCATTCGGCGGGTTTAACCAGATGCTCCTCACCCAGGACAGGGCTGGAGCCACCTCAGAAAGTGGCTGGTGGCCAGGGAGGCCTACCGCCCATAATGGTGCTCCGAAGGGCACAGTCCCATTTTTGGGGCTCGTGTATTTGGTCAGCAAGCGGTTGGATGGGGCCTGTTTGTGGATGTTTTCACAATGGGGAGCTCAGTCCTTCCCAGATACGCTCCCTGATGCCGTGGGGCCTCCTCCAGGTGTGGGGTTTCCAGGTTTAGGACATCACGGCCTGGTTGTGTCTTGGAGGTGGATGGAGGAGGATGGCTTCACCTGGATTCTCGCTCCTGCATCCATGAACATGTTCCATGGCCCAAGAGTCCTCCCTGGAAAACGAGAAGCAATGAGAGAAGCCTCACCTGGAGTACTGTGTCCAGTTCTGGGCTCCCCGGCACAAAAAAAGACAGGGATCTCCTGGAAAGAGTCCAGCGGAGGGCCACAAAGATGATACGGGGCCTGGAGCATCTTCCCTGTGAGGAAAGGCTGAGAGACCTGGGTCTGTTCAGCCTGGAGAAAAGAAGACTGAGAGGGGATCTTAGCAATGTTTACAAATATCTTAAGTGTGGGAGACAGAGGGATTTGGCCAACCTCTTTTCAGTGGTTTGTGGGGACAGGACAAGGGGCAATGGCCACAAAATGGAGCCCAGGAAGTTCCTCACCAACATGCAAAAGAACTTCTTCACAGGGAGGGTGACGGAGCACTGGGACAGGCTGCCCAGGGAGGTTGTGGAGTCTCCTTCTCTGGAGATATTCAAGGCCCGTCTGGACGCCTACCTGGGCAGCCTGCTCTGGGAAACCTGCTTTGGCTGGGGGCTTGGACCCGATGATCTCTTGAGGTCCCTTCCAACCCCTACAATTCTGGGATTCTGGGTTTCTGTGAAGTAAAGCAGCATGATGGTTGTGAGCATGCTGTTGCTGAAGACGCAGTAAGTGAGGAGGCTGAAGGGCACGGGAGCGACACGCTGCCACAAATGGCTTTTCCCTCCGAGTGAATTGGGACGATATCCAAGCTTTGACCTCTGAAAATGAAATTATTAGCCTGGCATGGGAAAAAATGATCCAGAGCCTCCAGCTTTTAAGCCTCCTCCTTCCATCCACCCCAGCTTGCTTTTAACCAAACACGTGCGCGCCTCTTGCCAAATAGGTGGCATAGTGCTGCTGAGATGCGGACAAGAGTCTGCTGCTGCCCAGTGCTGCCAGTCAGCTTTAATTTTACCAGCGGGCCCTTTGCAGACATGAATCAGGCTGCTTTCGAGGGCTGGACCCAAACCAGGGCTCCACTTGTGAAAGGCAAGTGATTAAATGTTTGAACGGGGCAGCCAACTGGCATGGGAGCCTGTGAGCCGAGTGGGGCCGTGTCACATGAAGGCAACTTGATTTCTTCACCCTCAGCATAATTCACGAAGATGCTGCAAGCAGGGAAAAATGAAGTCATTTTCTCACCCTTTTGCAAAGTGACGATTTATTTATTTATTTAAATATGTATATTTTTTTATCTCCCTAGTATTTGCAGTTTCCAGCCATGCACTCCGCATTTTTGCATGCTTTGCTGTAAGCCGGTGCGTGGCCAGGAATACGGGTTTGCTGACTTGTCAGAGGTTTGGAGCAGGCTAAGAGGACTATGTAGAGACGTGAGAGGTGAAAGGAGAGTGCCCCAGCCTGTCCCTCTGATGGCATCCACCTGAAAATCATTGCAGATCTCCACTTCTCCAAACACACTGCCGGCCCCACCGCACTGAGCTTGGGCCAGGCGGTCTGGACACCTGGTGGCCACCTGCTTGGAAGGTGCAACCTGGAGAAACTCATGCTTGAACCCATCAACTCAATGAGGAGCTCGGAGCTGCTGGCAGACCCCTAGGGTTGCCCTTCCCAGCGGCTGCAGATGACCTGCTCGTGGTAGAGCATCGCTCGGCTTCATCCTGAGGATGCTCAGGAGCTTCAGGAGGGACGGCAGCCCACTGAAACGTGTTTGGATGAGGTTTACCTGGTCGGTGGGAGAAATGCTGGCGTTAAGGACGTGACATCTCCAGTTTCGGCAGCAGGAGCTGGGCACCGTGCCTCGGCAAACAGCTGTCTCCCCTCTGCCCTCTCCCCCAGGGCGCCGTAAGGTTTTAAAGGCCCGTAAATACTTCAGGGAGCGTAAACATCTCAGCTGCCTTCCAGCAACGTAATCACCCCAACTACCTCAAATCCCCTCGATGACATAACCTTTTAAATCACCTTCAGTTTTTAGTGGGGCTGTAAGCACTTAAACCACTAATAACACACGGACAGGCGTGTGCTTATTCACCAAAGAGCCTAGGCAGTGTATCGTTCCAGCTGTTTGGGGCTTGGGGACACAGCACGGGGACAGCCACCAGGCTGTGGTGGAGTTATAGGGTCCAGGATTGTGTAGGTCTGACCTACATGGGGCTGGAGCTCGGCCCTGTAGGGCCAGGTGATGTTTTTTTTGGTGCTGACATTAAGGATGCCTGAACTGGGCTTTCTGGCCAAAGCCCTGGGTTGTTGGTGGTGATTATGGACCCACTCATCCTCAGGACTTGAGGAAGAGCTGGTGTGCAGCTTGGATCTGGGGAGGATTTGCTAGGGGTCTGCTGAGATCTAGGGAGAGGGGGGATCTCCAAAGAGTGTCTTATTCCCCCATGCTGCTGGGCACCATCTTGTCTCCCCCACTGTGCCACGGTCAGACCCATCCTGGGCCAAATCCTTTCTGGGATGGATGCCTCCAGTTCAGAAGCTGGAATCTGATTCTTCTCGTGGTGATAGCACCAGAGAGGAATGGATAAATACACGGTTTTGTGCTCTGTGGGCTAAAAGTTTGACTTGGTCAGCCTATCGTTTTTTCCCTTCCCCTTCCCCCTTTTCCCCTTTTCCCTTTTCCCCCTTTTCCTTCCTTTTCCGTTTCCCTTTTGTTAATAGTGAAACTGCTCTAAACTCAGGCTCTCCTCTCTCCCCAACCACTCAGAACCCTTCTGGTCTTCCTGGAGGAAATCCAGTCCCACGGTGTCACCCCAAGGACACCTCTCCATCTCCAGATGAGCATGTTTTATGCTCCAAATGTTTTATACTCCAAATTAAATGTTTCAGAGGGACGACTCTAATTTCTGCAAAGGCAGTCCAGCTGGCACAGCAAAGCTGCCCTTGGGTCAGACGGTCCCATCCTAAAGAAACACGTTGTGGCAAGAAGATGGATTTTGGGGGGTGTCTCCAGGTCTGGGCTGCTGGATGGGATGCGACCATCAGCTTCTTGTGGGTGATGGCATGCAGCTACCCATCCGTCCCTGCTCTGCTCATCACTGAGGGAGGAGAGCTGTCCTGGGGGCTGTCCCTTTCTCTCAAGCAGCTTCTCCCCGTTGACTTTCAGGGCCGGATATGTTCTGTGACTTCAGCGGCAAGAAGTACAGCCCAGGAGAGAGCTGGCACCCCTACCTGGAGCCCCAGGGACTGATGTACTGCATCCGCTGCAGCTGCTCCGAGGTACGTCCTGGGCAGGGTGCCGCAAGAGATGAACAGGGTGCCACCACGTCAGGGCATTACAGGCTGGGTCTGGGGTCTAATTTGACCACAGAAGCCCCTTCCAGTCCCATGGGGGCATTTGATTAATATTTGTACTTTGGATAAAGCCCCACATGCCCCCGTAGAGGTTGGGTTGACCTCATGAGGGAGTTGTCCCAGCAGCGTGGATGGGCTGTGGGTGGAGGTGGCTCCGGGCTCTGATGGGACCATGGGTGATCTTTGATGATGAGAGATGAGACCGTGAGCTGGCTGGCACTGGGGTCTGAGCCGGGGATGGAGACATCCTTGTTCCAGGAGATTTACACCAGCACAATCTGTTGATAGTGGGGCCATCATGCAAAATCCTCCTCCTCTGCTGAGCCCTATAGAAAAAGGCCAAGGAAGGGGCAACTTTGGGAAGCTCTTTCTTTCCTTGTGGGGTGAACACGTAGGTGAAAAAAAACACATTTTTGTCTCTCCTCAGAATGGGAACACCAGGTGCTATCGGATCCAGTGCCCGGCTCTGCAGTGCGCCAGCCCCGTCACGGACCCCCAGCAGTGCTGCCCGCGGTGCCTGGGTAGGGGAATGTCCCTTGGGAAGGGGATTGACGGGAGCCAGGGGGGAATTGTTTCACGTTTAGCAGATCCCACCCCAGAGCTGGCACAGCCAGGGCTGCGGGTTCCCAGCGCTTGTAGGGACAAGAAACACAGGGGACAAGAAACAGGGGACAAGAAAACCCTTTAGGGGGGTGGGTTACTCCTTGGGGTCACCACGCCAGTGCTGGGCTAGGGACACACAACCTCCTTGTCCCCTCCTGGATTTTTATGCCAAGGAAGCAGGCGGACCTCTAAAAGCTGGGAAACTGAGGCACGGCTTGGGGCTTGCTCACAGTCATGCAGGACATGCCTCGACTGCCATCAGGGAGCAGCACAGTGGTGCTGGGGCTGGCCTTGCTCAGGAGGTCAGGCAGCAGTGACCACTGCCCTCATCGCTCTTGTCCCCCCCCCAGCACATCACTTTGATGTGAAAGGACCCTTTAACAGACCGCTTTGTGCAGCTCCCCCCAGCCTGAGAAGCCTTGCAGGGACAAAATGTCAGTTCACAGCTCAGTGACAAACCAGAAGCCGGCACGTTAACCGGATCATTTGCCCGCAAAATGTGTTGGATGCAGAAAAAAATGAACAATTCTGAAGATTTTGCACAAAATTCTTGTGTTTTTCCCTCCCTTACTTGGACTGACCACCATCACCAGTCAGAGCCAGAACTAAAGGGCTTCTCCCTTGCGTAATTAAATCCCACTAAACATGAACGACACTTGCCTGGGTTTTACTTTCATGATGAGCTCAGTGTGATCAGGGCAGCCGCATTCCCCAAAAGCTTTTGGGGCGTGTAAAAGGTCCTCGTCCTTTGGGGCTGGTCTGGGGGTTACCTGATGAGTATCCGTGCTGGCAGGGGCTGGCTCTCACCCCGCTGCTCTCTCATCCTCCCTTCCAGAGCCAAACTCCCCCTCTGGCCTCCGGGCGCCTGCCAAGTCCTGCCAGTACAATGGGACGACGTACCAGCAAGGCGAGATGTTCACCACCAGTGAGCTCTTCCCCAGTCGCCAGCCCAACCAGTGTGTGCAGTGCAGCTGCTCCGTAAGCCTCCGGGGAGCCCACGGGAGGTGGGGAGGGGGCTTGGGGTCTTCTCCTGCACTCCTGCAATGTCCTGCTAGGTTAAAAACCTCCGCCGTGCTGGAGCAGACTGGGGAAAGCAGCCGGAACGTCTGGTCACATCACTTAATTTGCTGGAAATCGCATGGTTGGGTTCTGGGCTGACACAGCCGGGGCTCCTTGGGGTGGGCAGGGGGCAAAGCCTTGTCGCAGGGGATGGAGACTGGTCTCTGCAGCATCCAGCTGTCCCACCTGCCCCACTGGGACATCTTAAGGCAAAAAAAGGACAGCTGGAAGCCTTCCTCCACCTGCACAAAGCCGATGAGTTTGTAGCGAGGGGGATCTGGGAGAGCTCAGCCCGCCTGCAAGGTGACGTGGACGTGAGGGGCCAGCTCTTGGGCTTCAGAAGCTCTTGGGATCTTGAGCCTGGCGTGGAGCTGGTGGGGCTGAGCTGAGCTCCAGAAGTGACTTGGTGGCTCCCAGCCACTGCTGGGTGCTGGACATCCCAGCAGTCAGGGCAGGCTCCTGGTGATCTTCGTCCCACATGTTCAGATTTAATTGGAAGCTGAACCCAGGGCTCGAAAAACATTTTCAGGAGGCATCTGCCTTTCACCCTGCACTGCAGTGACTGTTGCTTTTCTGTCGTCAGTGCTGCTCCCAATTGGCTTATGTGCTCTGTCCTTCCTGAGGTCTGGAGGCCATCCTGTCACTGTGGTGGTGGCTGGGATGCTGCGTGGTCCTCAGCATCAACCGACTGCCTCTCTGCTACCTGTTACCAGCCCTGCAGGGATGTTCCTCCCCCCTGAGCCCCCGGCAATGTCCTGAGATGAGGCTTGGCTCTGCTCTGCCCAGCCCTCTCCCGCGGGCTGGAATCCTGCAAGAAACCTGTCGAAAAACAACAAGCATCACTCGGGGGGCAGGAAGCAGCCTGGCCAGAGGTGACGGTGAAGGCGTGAGGAGCGTGGGCTGCGCGAGCTGGGGGCTGAGTGTTGGGAGATGGCTGGAGGAGTTCTTCCTCCTCGAGAGGCGGTGAGGAAGGGCGTTAGAAAGTGCTGGACTTGGACGCTGCCATAAAAAAGAGGGTGGCACAGACGTGGCTTTCACTGGCTCTTGTGCAGAGCCTGATGGTTCCAGGCTCCACTGGTCCGTGCTGTGCTTACAGCAAAGAATTAGCCTGAGCTCGGCCAAGGAAAAAAAGAGCAGTGAAAGAACCCAAACCATCTATTTTTTCCATGCCAGGAGCATGCACATGGTGGTTACCATCAGCTGATGCTTGCTTCTACTGGCAGTGTCCGCGATACCTGGCTCACCTGGTCTGAGCCCTTGGTGTCTGCGTGAGCCTGGGAGCAAGGTGCTGGGAGTTAGGTGGCAAGAGCAAGAGCTTACACTCGGAAATTATCAGAGAATCATGGAATATCCCGAGCTGAACCCACAAGGATCATCGAGTCCAACTCCTACAGCTTTTATGCAGCTTCTGAGGCTGGTTCCTCACTTACTGACCCCAACTGGATGCCAGATCACCTTCTGATGGGGACAAACGCCATGGAAGGAGCCCCCAAATGCAACCGTGAGTGCCCACCTGGCCCTGCTTCCAACCCCACCATCACCAGGACCTGCTCGTCCCGCTTGGAGGCACTGGGTCTCGCTCAGCCTCTGTTTATTAGGATAAAGCCTTGGATACAAAGGGGAAAATAAAAGGCTGACTGTGAGCCTTGCAGCAGTGGGGTCTTGCCGGGCTGTGTCTGATGTTGTCAGCTGTTAGAACAGCTGCGGGAACAGCTGGGCTGAACGCCTTTGAAAACCGTCCTGAGACCAGGGCCTCCAGCCTAAATCCTGCTTTTTATGACATGATCTCTCCCGCCCAGGGCAGGTCTTCGCCGTGGCCCGCTGGTCAGAAGGAGAAAGGAGAACGTGGCTCCCTGGCCAAGCCCTGCTCCCTGCAGGTCTGGCCCACGTGCAGGTCCCTGAAGGGTTTTGTTGGCAGAGACCTCCATGAGATCCACCAGACTTCTGCTTCCTCTTCGTGTCCTCTGCATGGTGGCTGGGCTTTGTGTTGGCAGAAGACGCTGCTGTGATTTATTTTTTAAGGCCATCCTTGGTTGACCTCTTGCTTTCCATTGAGCGAGAGCTTGGTGGCACCCTGGAGAAAATTCCTGGGCGGAGAAGATGGCCTTGCTGCTGGGGTCTGCTTCTGGACTGCTCAACCTCCCCGTCAACCCTTCTGCAAAGCAGCAGAACCTCAGCCCTGCAGCCAAAGTTTGCAGATCCACTGACCCAAGTGGGACTGGGGTGCCCTGAGGTCAAGACTGGCCTTGGCCCCTGGTTTTCAGCTGGTACCACTACAGCAAATGCTTTCCAACGCAACCACCAAGCCAGTAGAAGAAAGTCTGCACCTGAACGTCCATCCACAGCTCTTGGCCAAGTGCCTTTGTGCTTGCTTCTGGTGTTATTGAATCGCCCTACGCAGGGCAGAGCTGTGGGGTGACCCTAGCTCTGGGTTCAGCATCGCGATTCCCCTCTCCCCCTACCTCCTGCCGGTCCTCGTCCTGGGATCTGTTAGGGAACAGGTTCTTGTGCCGCTCTGAGTTGGTGTCCCGGAGTGTTTGCAGATCTGTGGTGGCTGTTTCAGATCTGGTGGCGCTAACGAAGCCTGAGGACAAGGCGCTACCTACCCCGCGTTGGGGTAGGATGTTGGGTGAAGAGCGCGGCAGGGCAGCTTTTCAGCCTTTGGTCGCTAGGTGATTAGTGATATTGAGGATATTTGGTCATTAGGTGATTAGTG
>NC_048893.1:203319396-203335379 GCF_011077185.1 Oxyura jamaicensis
TAGGTGATTAGTGATATTGAGGATATTTGGTCATTAGGTGATTAGTGGTATTTGAGGATGGCTTTTTGGGGTGTTGATGATTTCTGCTGGGTCTGCAACTTGAAGGGCTGCCACCCCGATCCTGGGGCCACTCAGCCCTGTTTGGTGATGCTGAAAATGCATTATTTTTTTTTTGCTCCCGTCCCCTAGGAAGGCCAGATTTACTGCGGCTTGGTGACCTGCCCGGAGCTGCTGTGCTCCTCTCCTCTAACAGTGCCGGACTCCTGCTGCCAGGTCTGCAAAGGTAAGAGGGGTCCAGGAGCTGCTCCTGAGCGAGGGATGGGAGCCATGGGGACTACCACGACCTGTCAGGAGCTATTCCAAGCCTCTTAAGCAAAAGATGTGACCTGCATGGGGGGGGTGATGTCCTCCGGATCACTCTCCCACCAGGATGGACGTGGTTGTACGGACCACGTAGGGATGGTGCATGCTGCTGGTGGTCTCAGGAAGTTTCCAGGAGAGTCAGACCCTAGGGAAAACCCCTCTTACACCTAAATACAACTTAGCCTTCATCCTCACAGCTCTCTAAGGAAAAGCCATGAATTTGTTGCTGTTTCTCCTCACTCATTTAATACCAGAAATATATATCTGAAGCTGGAAGGCCATGGAGACCCCCTGGCCATGGGCACAGAGTGACCTGTGGGTGCCTCCCCCAAGCTCTCCCCTCCTGCAACCTGTAGCCCCATCCCCTAGGGGTTTTTAGGTGCTAGAGTTGCTGGCTGCTGTTGAAAAGTCAGCAGAAAAATGGGCTGGGGTTCCCTCCCTGCACTGTGCTGGGCTGGTTCTTCTTCATGGTAAAACAAAAGTCGTTGGGTTTTGCAGAATCACTGAAATTTGGGGCTGGGGTGATATATTTAAGATTTTGTAGTGGCTTCATGAACAAGACAGACATTTAAAAAGATTTTTGGTGGCATCTGTATGGCCTTGTTGACCTCACCAGGAGCAAAGAGGTTGCTCTGAACGGAGGGGGGATGTTTATCTCTGGTGCAGGCAGCATTTCAGAGCTCAGATAGGCTCATGTCCCACCAAAAGCCCTAGGTGAGGGCCAAACAGTGCAACCAGTGTGCACATTGGGAAGACCAGAGTTTGGTCCAGGTTGGGTTGGTTGTGGGACACCAAGCAAATCACATTTATGGAGCTGTGGGCACCACCAGCGCTTCCCTTGCCCTTGGTGCCATCTGCTCAGCATTCCATGAGGAATGTCTTTGAATTTCCTTTTAATGCCAGAACATCCCCATCACCTCGGACTCCACCTCTGGGGTATTTCTGTGCCACCTAATTTCAGAAGGCTACAAGGCCAGGTCTTTTTTTCAGAGCTGAGCTCTCACTAACCATCAGTGGGGACAAAAGGGTTTTGGCGTGTGACACAGAGAAGCCATTTCCTTCAAATGTTGTGAATTGCATATTCGAAGCTCCTCTCACCCCAGAGCTCTCAGGGGTCCAGCACCCTGCAGAGAGCTGCTTTTAGTCAGCTGGACCCCAGAGAACAAACCCTCATCCAGCCCTGCTGCGTTTCACTGGACTATGTTTTTTTCCCTTGCAGACGGCTCATACGAGAAGTCCGCGGAAGAGGAACCCCTGCAGTTAAACAGAGGTGTTGTACGTGACGTTTGCATTTTCAAACTCAGAGCACTGCTTCTAACACAGTCCCATTATACAGCTCAAACAAAGCTGTTTGCCCTTGGCCATAGCCTTCCTTCTACAAAGAAAAAAAAAGAAAAAAAGCCCGTAGTAGCTCTACGAGAGTGGCCGGTTCCTTGGGCAGCAGAACCACTGACACTTGCTTTGCAGTTGAGTCGCGCTTGGGTGACTTTAGGTGAGGGATACCAGCACAGGCTGAGACCTGAGAGCACCAGGTGAGGATTCTTGGCCTCTCCTCTGGAGCATCTCTGATCTCTTCGGAAGAGCAAAAGTCCTGTGGGAACTGGAAACCTTGGGCACTTCTCCTCTTTTGAGAACAGAGCAGATTCAGGTGACCAACAGCCAGATATGACCCTTACCCATGGAGTTAGATGACCCAAATCTCTCTTTGGGAGGATTTTGCTCCAGATGTTGTTTTTTTCCTCTTCCCCCTGGGCTCAGGGGTGTCTGCCCCTGGTTGTAGCTCCCCCAGAGCAGCCAGCACTGGAGCTGGCCATGAGCGTTTCTTCCCCAGGCTGTTTGTATCAGCGGCCCCAGCAAGGAAAAAGTGACTCCCTGGCTGCTGAGGGTGGATTCAGGGTGACATTTCGGAGCTGGGCAGCCCACGCCAGGCCTGTGGGATTAGGTCACTTACAGCTCCTGGCCCTTCCCTTTTCCATACGGCTGGGTGAAATGCCAGCATCACACCTCCACCACCTATAAAACCTCCAAAATAGACACACAAGGGGACCCTTTGTGCTGCACGTCTTGTCCCAGCGTTTTGCTCTTGGAAGCCTGGGACGTTCCAGGGGTTCTGGTCCTGCTGGCTCACAGCTCCTCACCGGTGCTCCTGGTGCCAGCCAGGTGAGAGGGCAGGATATGGCCCGTCCTCGCCTCGCTGATCCTGGGTGGGTCGTGCAGATGCCAATCCTCAGCTGTCCAGCGAGTGTCTAGAATAACCCAGCCCATTTCCCTGCCTGTGTTAGGACCCCACATGTCTCCCCGAGGCTGCTGTGTTGGGCTTGGGGTGCTGCCCCGATGACGGAGGTGACCCACCTGCAGCTTAGGAGGTCACCAGGGTGGGGCATTGGCACAAACTGCTCAGGACCCTTTAGATGGCAGGCTCCGGGGTCGTTGCTCATCCCTGCAGTCCCTGAACCTTCCCGTCCTGATGGAGAGCACGCAGGACGCTACGTGCCTTCCTCCAGCGCTGCCTGGGTCTGAGTCCCCCTTGTTTTCTCTGACCGTTCCCAGAGGCACTCGCAAGACCAGTGCTCGGGGGAAGCAATGGGCAGGAAGCCCCTCGGAGCCACCGCGTCCACCGTTCTCAGCTCCTCCCTGGAGTTCATTCCCAGGAGCTTCAAACCCAAGGGGGGAGGTGGCACCACCGTGAAGATCGTCTTGAAGGAGAAGCACAAGAAAGGTAAGGGATGGAGGGGCCAGGTGCTCTGTACGTTGCCGGAGTTGACTTCTCCAGGACTTGGGACGCCAGGGGAGCTTTTTCAGCAGCAGGTTTCCACCACTGACTGCCACCAGACTCCTCCACAACCAATCTCACCCAGTCATCTCCGCCCTGGTGGCCCAGACCCTGGGCCCACAGCCCCTTGTCTGGATGAATCCCCAACCACAGGACTGGGGGAAGGTCTGTCCCTGGGGTGTTTTGGAGACCTGGGACCTGGGAAGGGAGGTGGTCAGCTGGAAGACCTCATGTGGTCCTGCCAGCCCCCCCTGCTGCAGGGGGACAGGGGGGTCCTCCTTGCACCTACCTTCAATGTGGTGGGTCTCTCCTGGGGCCATTGTCGTCCCCCTGGAGGGGAGAGCAGAAAGGCAAGATGGGGAGACAACCACATGGAGCCAGAGGGGAGAAAGGCAGGTCCCTTCTCCCCCTGGGTGCTCTCCCACCGCCGTGTCTCCAGAAGGGCTCTTTCCAACCCTTGGAGATGAAGCCCTGGAGGAAAGCTTTGGGACCTCCAAAAATTTGCATGGAAAAGTCAGCAGGTGGCACTCTTTGCTGTGCTTGCTGCTGGCGATGGCCTTGGAGGGACCCTGGGCTCACAGAAGCCAGGAGACAGGTGAGGTCCAGCCCGCAGCTGCCCCTCACCTCCCCCGGGGTGCTCGGCCCCAGCAGCCTCCACCTCCTCGAGCCTCGTCCCCTGGTCCTGGGGCACCTCCTGGTTGGGGTGGCTGCAACATCCCTGCGCCCACCGTGCCCGCTGCACGCGGGTGTGCTGCTGGTGGGCACAAACATCTGGGAGGCCATGAAACGTGGCGAGCTCCAGCAGGCCTTGAGCATGCGAAAAGGAGGAGGATTTACTTCCACGAGCGTCAGGCTCTTCTCTCTGTCTCCTCCAGCTTGTGTTTACAACGGGAAGACCTACTCCCACGGGGAAGTGTGGCACCCCGTCTTCCGGCTCTACGGCCTCCTGCCCTGCATCCTGTGCACTTGCAGGGACGGTGTCCAGGACTGCCAGAAGATCTCGTGCCCCAAGGAGTATCCCTGCGACTATCCCGAGAAAGTGGACGGGAAATGCTGTAAAATATGTCCAGGTACGTGGAATCCCACCTGCTCCTGCTGCTGTCTTCCGTTTCCTTCCTGTAGCTGTGGTTGAAAGCCGCGGAGGTGGGGAGGGTTTCACATCACTGGAGGCTTGAATTCACGCTGGGTGAGCAGCTTCAGCAGGGCAAGCACTGAAATAAGGGCTGTCCTGTCCTGGAGGACTGCCCCGTGGTGAGGGAACTGCACTGATCCCAAAAGGTCGCGTGCGTTGGGTGGCTGGTGCCCCAGGCCTCCAGCTGGGACACGAATTCATGGGATTAAATTGTGGCAGCTGAAAAAATGCAGGTTGGAAATCAGAAGGAGGTTGTCCAGGTACTGGGTGTCTGTGGCACCCGTGGTTTGGTTTGATTTGGGGTTGAAGTCCCCATCCCTGGAAGGAACGGGTTACACGCAGCCGTTGGGGTGTACCAGGTGGGACCGGGCTGGTTGGGACGCGGTGAAGAGGACCTCTTTTTTTTTTTTCTTCTCATTTTCAATGGGTTTTGGGTCTCTCAGCGGCTTCTTGGTCTTTGGAAAGCTGTTCACCTGCAACCACAGTCCTGGAAAATACAGCATCAGATCTTCTCCTGCTCCCGCTGGAGAATGTTTTCTAGGCTATCCCTCTCCATTCTGTGATTCAGCATCGGGTGACGATGGACCACCCACTGCTTCCCTAGGAGAGGCTAAAGAGGCCTGAGCCTCCCCGAGCCTGGCTGCAGAAGCAGAAATTGCTGGGTCATCTTTGATGAGCTCCTCCAGGGTGGTTCCATGGAGGGGTCTCGCCAGGGAGAGGAGGCAAAGGACGTTATCACATTAAGGCAGGGGGGCAAGCAGGCTGCAAAATCATTTCAGCTGGGATTTTTAAGGTTTTCCTTCTGCCAAGCAGGGAGGTGCTGGGACGGCCTCCCCTGGGGAGCGAAGGGCAGAAGCTCAGCTTGTTTTAATAAGGTTTGTGATATGTTTATGAGCAGGATTTATGACGTGGTGCCTGGTGGGAATGGGATGTGATGACTGAGCAGAGCCCTTCCAGTCTTGCTTTCCCATTATAGCAGGTCTCTCCGGTTTAAAGTCTACAGCTTTCTCTGCTGGGATCTTGTCTGCTCTTCAGTCTTCATTTATTTCCAGTTAAACACCCTGACCCAGCCAAAACGATTTTTTTTTCTTGCTTTCCAGTACTCGCAGATAGCAATCACACACACACAACCCCCGCTCGGCCAAGCTACATGCTTGTCCCTTGCTTCACTGCGCGGCGGTTTCGCCCGTCTTTGAATTCCAGGCGCTTTCCATGACTCTCCTCCTCGTGCTCCTTCGTACGCGGGAGCTTGGAGAGAAGTGATGACTTCTTTCTGCTTGCAAAAGGGGAATTGCTGCGATGCACTGGGCAAACCATCCCCACTGCTGGGGAGAAAGCTGAGGGCCAGGACACCTCGGTCTTTATTTCCTCCTCGACGTGCTGCACGCCGTTGGCCATCGAGTGGCTCCGGCGTGAAGCTCCGAGGTTGTTAAACACCTCTTGTACCTGCGAGGGCATTTAATTCCTTACCACGAGTGGATGTGGGGCTGCCTCGAGCCATGCAGCAAGCAGCCCCGGAGGGTTTGGTAGTCTGGGATGGAGACCCTGTACCCAAACACCGTGGTTACCCCACTGTGGGTCACGCTGAGGCTGCAGGGTTGAACGCTGATCTTCTTTTTGCTGGAAAAGTCCCACTTTACATCCCATTAAATTGGGATTTCCATCCCCTCTCCCCTGGTGTAAGTGAGGAGCGGCTCAGGACCACCCCAGAAAGTGTGGGGAGAGCAGAATCGGGCCTAAAATAACCGTCCTACTAAAATAAACCCCACGTGTCTATTTATAGCCAAACTTTCATTCGAGTAGTGTGAAAAGCTTCAGCATCCAAAATGACTGGGAGAACAAGGCTAAATTCAGCTGAGCCGAGCTCCTCTGCGTTCCAAGGACCACAACCAAAGGCAATAAATCTCCTTCCAAAACCATGGGGGATTCTTAATGACTCCAGAAGCAACAACAACAAGAAAATTAGCAGCTCTACTTCAACGGGGGTGTTGAAGAAATCCCCCTGGGGTCCCGGCGGTGGTGTCCGGGGCTGAAGGAGCTCAGCGTGGGCACGGGGAGGGGGCTGGGGCTGGGGCTGAGCCCACCCGTGGGGCTGGGACGGGCGCTGTGCCCAGGCAGCCCAGCCGCAGCCCTGGCTCCCGTGCTGTGGGCTCGTCCCTCTCCGCTTCGCTGACGTTGCTTCTCCGGGATGGGAACGAGACGGGGAGTGGGGAACCCAGCCTGGGCTTCGCTGCGTGGTGATGGCACCGAGCTCCCCGTGGTGGGTTTGGGGGATCCAGGCGGAGCAAAGCACCCTGCCCCGTCCCTGCTGGGGTAGGGGCTGCCAAAACCAAGGGGAATATGGGGGTGAGGAGGTCTACGGCCCCTTTATCAATGTCACCTTTTGCTTCCCATCCTGGTGCAGGTGCTGCCAGAATCCCAGCCCAGGGCTGAGCCTTCTCCCTGCTCTGGGGAGCAAGGCTATGTCCCACACCATCAGACGCAACAAGGTGCCACCTCTGGGTGCTGCGATGGCCTCTTCCAACCTTCCTGCCCCTCCGCATGACCCTATTTAATAAACTCTGCTCTTCTTTCTCCCCAGAAACCAGAGTCAAACCCACCGATGAAATCGTCACTGCCCAGTGCGGCAAGAACCCCAACCGCGTCCTGGTGTACATGTTTGTGCCACCGAGCTCCGAGACCTCCAAGGAGGTCCTGAGGACAATCGCAATCGAGAAGGAGCCCTCTGAAGAGGTGGAAATTTATAACTGGAAGCTGATTAAAGGTGAGTCCCGTAACAAAACCAGCCAGCAATGGTGAAAGGACGTGCAGAAACGTGGTGCTTTCCAAGCTTTGTTCAACTTTTCAGGCTTTTTCGAGTGGTGCTCCAGACCTCGTGTAGTGAGTTGAAACCTGCTGACAGCAGGCTGGCGTTCCTAACTCTCCCTTTCACACTCTCTTGCTGTCATTGCATGCAGACCAGGGCTTGGAAACCACTCTTGGTCCCAGGGTACCCAGTGGCACTCTGTAACACTACCCGGAGGCGCAGCACGTGGGCAAACAAGGCGGGGGCTGTGGGGCAGTTCCTCAAAACCTGCCTGCTTCCATGCCAAACACACACGGAAAACAAACAAGCCAAAACACTCTAGTCACTCTGCAGTTTTTGCTTTTGCTCTTTCTTTTTCCCAGCAGTCCTCCCACTGCTGGGAACAAAGCTTGTAAGAGCTTCCACAGGATGACTGTGGGGACGGTGAGTTTCCCCAGTGTCCCCTTTGGGACAGGTGGATCTGGACCTGTTGGTGTGTCCTCCAGCGGCCAGAGCAGAGCACATGATCTGTGAAATGACACCAATCCCCCCTCACATCCAGCTGCGCAACACCCTTACGGACCAGAGGAGCCTGTCTCCACCCAAGGTGCTTGGTCCAGTAGACATTTGTGTTCGGTTTCTGGGTGCCCAAAGCAAGACCCAACCCTGAGCCTCCATCGGACGTTCTCTACCCCTTGCAAAACCTCGGGCACTCAAGGTCAGTTGGATACAGCATCCCTTGGTCCATGGAGCTGGGTGTCTCGTGGACCTCTGTGAGTAGATATTCTGGTCTCCTGGGTGTGTTCGTGTGTCACCTCTCTCCCAGAGGAGTCCTCAGCCCTCCAGGGGATGGTCTCCCAGCCACCTAGGATGGGTGCGTGGATGCACATGGGTAGCAGTCAGAGAAATTGCCTTCAGGGATGGAGCAGTGGCCATCACCATGTTTCCATCCTCCCCCTGCCATCCTCCGTCCTGCACGGTGCCCCTCTCCCCGTCCTCCCCCCACCGTGGCGAAGCCTCCCTCACAATGGCACCTTGTAGCTGGAGGACAGCTCTGAGCCTGCACTGTCTGGGCCCCACCGCTTCCTCTCCTCGCTGCTTGGCAGAGGTCACCACCCAAACCTTCTTGCCACCTCCCGAGGCCAAAAGCTTCGCGTCTGCACGGAGCTCCCGAGCCCTGCCAGCCAAGGACAGGGGAGGCCCTTGTCCCCGAGGCCAACACAGCTCTTTTCCTTGGCAGAGGGAAGTGTTACTATTGGGAAAGAGCATGAGCTCAGTCACATATGGATTCCACCTCTCCATGGTCCATCACTCTACCAACAGAGCAGCGTGTGTGGAGAAAAGAGCCTGCAAGGCACGCCTGGAGCCCGTCCATCTGCCTTTGTACGGGCTCACCAAACCTACGTGGCCTCCTCCGTTCCTCTGCTGGGTCGGTGCCTCCATGGGGCAGGACTCAGCAGGAGAAGCTGGCAGCAATGCCCAGCCCAAAGCTTTGCCCGGCTCGCACGGGTCATGGTGGGGGTACCCCGCATTTTTAGGGGTCGGGGGTTTTGAAACGTGACTTTCTGATGTTTTGGAGAAGGAATTTAGAGGAGAAGACAAAAAAGGAATGGATGGGATCGGCGTGGTTCAGAGATTCTGTTGTCTGCTGCCTCGTGGATGCCTGGGCATGGAGGTGCAAAACCCCCAGGACCTTTTCCCATGTTCACCCTGCCAGGCTGTGCATTAGGCAATGCCCAAAAGATTCCTTTCTATCTGAAACCCTGCAGCTCCAGGACCACCAGTGATCCCCTCTGTTCCACCACACCGGAGTGCCCTCATGCCTGGGCTGGACGGGACCTGTGGCATCCAGCCCTGCCACCCCCGTGCACTTCTGGAGTGTGCTTGAAGGTCTCCTGCCACGGAAAGTCTGGGGTCCAGGGCCACAAACCCTTTCTGTAGGGAAAGCTTTTCCTGACACGCAGCCTCCCTGCAGCTCAAGCTCTTCCCATTCGCTCTGCCTTGGGTATGAAGCAGACTCCTTTCCCCTGGTGCATTTGAAGATGCCATCAGCTCCTGCCTGTGTCCTCTCTTACACAGCTCCAGTTTTTTCAGTCTCCCCTTGATGTCAGCGATTTCTGGTCCTTTGGTCCTTCCCACAGCTCTGCTCTGGACTCCCTCTGTGTCTTTCTGAAGTGCAGAGCCCAAAACAGAGCTCAGGGCTCTGATCACAGGCTTTCCCTTTGGGTTGGGTCTCATACACCCACGTCTCCAGCCACCTGCTGATGCTCTCGGGTCCGTGTTCTCCCCGGGGACCTCTGGGAGGTCCAAAGTGCACGGACATGGCTTGTACCAGCACAGTTTGGGTGAGGGGCTTTGCCCTTGGCTGTAGCAAGACTTCTGCCTACCAGGCATCGCAGGTCTCCCAAGCAGATCGCGTTATTTACCATCTTCTCTGGCCACAGGTTTCCTGTTTGCCTCCAGCACATGGGCGAGGACGCTGCCTGGTGTTTCTCCAAGGCTGATCCCTTGGGAACCCCGTAGAAATACCCACTTTGTTCATGGCTTAGCAAGTCCTGACACCGGTTTCCTGAGACTTCGCTCCCGGCCTGGCACGACGTGCCGCATTTCCGCAGTCACGGTGGTCCCCGTGCGGCCAAAGCAGCAGAAATTTGTCCTATCCGTGCATTTCAGGATGGGCGGAACACCTCTGCGGAAGAGCCTCTCTCCCCCCTGCATCTCCAAAACTAGCAAGGATGGATTGCTGCCTCTGGTCATTAATTCATTCCTTGTGCTCCCCGATATTGGGATCCGTCTGGGTTTGGACCTGAGGCAGGGCGTAGAGCGCCAAGAAAGGTGGCGAGTGCCCGACAGCCCCAGCGCCTCTCTCCATCTCATCCCCCATGAGCCAGGGTCTTTGGACAGCTTCTGCTGGCTGTGAAATGCCAACACCCAGCCTTCACCACCCCAAAATGCTCTCCTCCACCAGCTCCATCCCGTGCTGGCTTTTCCACGGGCCGTGGGCTATTCTTATCCGCCCTCCCCGTGCGAGTGCCGGCTCGACGTCCGCATTCCTCCCCAGCTCCCCAGCTCCTGGCATTTGTCAGCAGTGACCATCCAGGGGCCGAAGGTCTCAGCCAGCTCCCCGGGGGCTCTCGGGTGAAAATTATCTAGGTCGGCTGATTAAAAGCTGTTTATCTCTCGCGGCTTTTGTTTAAAATAGCCTCCTGGTTACTAATGTACTGGAAAGTGCCTCATCAGCCACGGGGGCTACAAGCACACCCTCCTGCTCCTTTCTAAGTATAGACCGGGAGGATTTATTGAACACTTGTGCCTTCCTTGCGTCATTAACAGTTTTATTATCCCCATCCAGCATCTTCTTTTGTTACCGGTAGGGCTTCTTTTCCTCACCCACTCGAAGGACTTATTAATAGCCCAACCAGCCACAGATTTCTCCCGCTGCACTTCACTTCCTGTACTCATTTTCCACAGCCCACGACCTCTCGTTAATACGCATCAGTTCCCAGTCGTTACGTACCCTTTCCGCGTGTAATTGCTGCTGGGAAGGGGGAAGGTCTCTCGCCCAAACCAAGGGGAGCACGCCGCCCCCGACAGCGGCGAGATGCTGGGCGCACGGGAAGGGGCCGGGCGAGACGCGGGGAAGGATGCGCCGGGCATACCTGCCCCCTTCGTCACGCCTGCAGGCGAAGAGGAAGATCACGAGCCCTAAATCCCACGGAAAGGTCGCATCCGTTGCTAAATGCTCGCTCTGCTTTCCTCGGGTCAGACCTCTGACTCAGGCACCCCCCCGCCCCTAACGGGACGGTGCTGGCGCGGGCAGAACCATCCGTCTGCGCTGAGGTCAGCGCTGATTTCCTGTCCCGGAGGAGTTTTAGGGCTGGGGGCAAAGGAATGGGAAAACCTTGGTGCTGCTCGGTCCCTTGGAAAAGGGAAGTGCCCGGGGAATGAGGGGGCTCTGCGGTGCCCCCATGGGTACTGGGGGAGAGCGAGAAGGGGACCTGGGATCCTGTCGATCCCACCCTGGTGGTTTGGGGGAGATCAGACCTCCTCCAGGGCGAGATATTTTCCAGAGCAATGAAGTCTTATTGATTCCACCTGCTCCGTGGTGTTGTAACGCCGTGTTCCGATTTGGTGAGTAATCACGCTTTGGAAATGAGATTGCTGCCAGCCCCGGGCTGGACATCCCCAGCTCCCAGCAGGTTTTCAGTGGCAGGACCCTGGTGCGTCCCTGGTGCCTGTGTCCCTGGGCTGTGCATCTCAGGAGGGCGAGATGTGCATCTCCTCACCAAACGCGATGATCTGATGATGAGTCCGTGCTGTCTGACCTTTCCCTCTGCAGGGATATTTCACTTGACCCAGACCAAGAAGATCAGCAAACAGGAATTCAAGCAAGAGGCGCAGAACTTCAGGCTGATCACCAGGACGAACGAAGGTAGAGAAAGAACCCCCCCCGTCCCCCCTCCTGCCTGGCCCCAGCACCCCGAGCTCTGCTGACGTGCGCTGGCCGTGCCGCCAAGGCTGCCCAAACGCCGGCACGGCGCGGGATCGAGCGTTGGGGACAAGATTTGTGCAAACCCAGCGGGGCCAGGGCTGAGCTCCCTTCACACGCAGAGCCTGCGCTCCTGGTCAGCGGTCACATTTTCACTTTATGGCATTGGAAAGGGCAGCCAGCTTTCTAAAAGTGGACGCACGCTTGTGGAATCCAAAGGCTACATCTCTCCAGAGCCCGTAAAACTGTTTGATTTTTATCTCTAATCCATCTGGCATTACGGGGGAGAGAAAAAAAAAAAAAAAATGATGCAAAGGATCTGAAAAAAAACAAGCTCCGAAATATCTTTAAAAATCATTCTTAATGTTCTTGGATGTGCGTAAATGTTACAAAAAGCAGGAATGCCAGTGCACATGCCGAGAGTGCCTGTGCAGAGAGAAACTGCCGTGCTATTTCCCGCTGGCTGCCTTTTTCTCCTGGGCTGGATTAGAGTTTAATGGGTCAGGCTGGGATGGAGCCCGCATTGCTCAGCATCCATGGGCTGGGGTCTTGGGTCGAACCAGTGCACCCAGAGCCGCTGGCTGGGGTAGACGGGGATTTGTTTTCACCCCCAGTCTGTTTGCGGCAACACCTCGTGGGCAAATCCTGGGGGGATTTTTCCAGCCCCCTCTCCCAGGTTGGGCTTCGCACCGGGGATGGGGTCTCTGGCAAGTGCCTCAGTTTCCCGTGACGAACAACCCTGTTGGGAAACCATCCCTCTGCTGCCACCGCAGATTCTCGGAAAGCGCTGGCCGGGGATTTCTCCACCGCAGGAGGTTCATTCAGGCAGAAAATAACGCCCCCGGGGATGGCTGCATAATCCCTGCTGGGATTACGTGGGGGTGACCACCTGGAGGGGACGCAAAGAAGGCTCTGAGCCTCCTCCAGCATCGCTGGAGGAGTTGAGGGGGGCACACGGGAATGTTGGGGTTTGGGGGGAGCGAGGAGAGGGGCTGGGGGCTTGGTGCCTCTTTTTGGGGGGATGCGTTTGCTTTGCAGGGGGTTTGCAGCCCGCTGGTGGTGCTGAGGGGGGGATCTGGGGGTTTCTCCTCCTTTTTCAGCTGCATCTTCCCCACTGCAGGTCACTGCAAAGCCCTGCGTAGAGAGCTAAGGCTGGGGTGGCAGCAGAAAAACAGGTGTAAATGTGTTTTTTTTTTTTGAGCAATCCCCCAAAGAAATGGGGCTGACAGCCATCGCCCCGTGCCAGCAAGGGGGGGCAGAGAAGCACACCCACCCATGAGCCACAAATCATGAATTTTGGCTTTCTGAAGGAGAGTCAGAGGACAAACAAAACCCTTCTCCCCCTGAAATAAAGGGGCTCTCCCTAACCCTGGCCATGCTGGGGGGGCCGCTCGCCTGCTTCATTAGCTGGCCATGCATCGGGTCTGGTCCTCTGCTCTCCAGCTAAATCATGTGGAGGAGGGAGAAGGGGTTGTCCCCATTTCAGAAGGAGCTGCTTTTCTTTTGAGAAAAAGAAACACAGAGGGTGGGTGCTAATGAGTGTCCTTCTCTGCTCACCCAGGTCACTGGAACATCTTCCGAGCCCAGACGTCAGAGCTGAAGATGACAGAGAGTCCAGAGAAAGAAACAAAGAACTTGTAAAGGAGAAACTTTCACCTAGCTATTGAGTTATCTACACCCCCACACACATACACACCTACCCATATATATGAAAAAAACCAAACTCGCATTATTAAATAGACTGGCACAGCAATAAGAGGTACACTAGTGTAAATGACAGCAACTCCAGCAGAGGAACCGAATCGAACCGATGCCACCATGTCCGCGCCGAAGCCCGGCCACCCTTCGGCGTGCTCCAGGGGGAGAGCAGACCCGGCCATCGCCATCCCCTGCTGCCAAAAGTGCCGGGTGTGCAGCGGGAGAGGCAGCAGAGGGAGGCCTGGTGCAATGTGAAGAGAGGAGGGATTCCCGAGGAGCACCAGGAGCTAGCAGCCAAGCAGGAGAAGACCCTGCTCTGTACCACTGCCGGCGTAAAGGTGACCTGCAAGGAGAGAAAAAAAAACCTCCCTGCCTCCCTTCTTGGAGGCCCTGTGAGCTGCAGAGGGTTTCTTTGGCTGAGTATCCTCCACGGGGTAGTTCCTGAAAAGTCTTTTCTCCTCTTTTTTAGCTGGGAGAGTTTTGGGGGGGCACTTTCCCTTCTTTGCAGGTCGTGCAGCAACGCGACTTCTGGGAGGACTCGCCTGCTGGCACCAGTGACATCACGGAGAAGAAGCTGGGGTCCAAATCCAAGGCCAACAGCAGCACGGCTGCTGCTCGTGGTGCCGGTGGGGGACGGAGGCGATGCCACCCGGCTGCTGCTGCCACCCCCGTCTGTCCCCTGTCCCCTCTCGCCGCAGCAGCCTGCGAGGACGTAAGCTTAACTGGCTCCGAGACCCCGAACACTGCACTAAGGTTGCTGCTACGCGTGTTGTTATGCTATATATTTATATATATATCCTACATACTATCTACCGGGCTGTATTCACAGGAGGGGCATCTCCCAGAGGGCCAACAGGACCGTTGCTGTAGCGTGGGGAGGAGGGCGTGCAGCAGCGCTGCTCTCCCCCTGACTGGAAATAGCTTTGGGGGATTTTTCAGGTTGTTTCGGTACATGTATTTATCCCCGGTTTCTTGTTTTATTCCGTTTTGATAAATCTATTTATTTGGAGATCCAGAGCTGTCAGATAAGTCTGATTAAAGCGTCTTTTTGATTCACCCTCCTGTGCCGGCTCTCCTTTCCCTGCAGGCTCGAGGGTCTCTCCCAAATCCATGTTTTGGCAGGAGGGGGTGCAAGGGGTAGCCGAGTGGCCTCACTCTTGCACGTCATGATCCCCCCACCCTGGGGGGCGACCTGCTTTGGCCACCTGGATTTGGGGAGCAACTTTGCAGACCCCTCACCCAGCAGCTGTGGTATCAGCTGGGGCATCACCCGGGGCATCGTCCTGCCCCGGGGCAGCGCTGACCCCTTTTGCTGATGCTCTGCGCGTGGTTTGGGGCTGAGAATTGAAGTCAGGGCTGGCAGCGGGCGTGGGGTTCGAGTTGGAGGCAAATTTGGGCCAGGAAATGGGAGGTTTTGGTGTGCCTGGCCTGGCACCTGAGCTGCTAAGTGAGGGCAGGCGCTTGATGCTGGCGAGGCGAGCGCTCACAAGGAGCTATGAAAGGCTCAGCAAGAGCAGCTCCCACCCTGGGGGTGTCCGTGCCCTCCTGTTTGCTCTTCCTCATGCTCCCAAGGTCCGGGGATTGCTGCCACGGGCTTGGGACGTGGCTGGAAACCAGGTCCGTGCTCACTCAAAGGACAGAGGAGCATCGCTGGAGCATTGCGGGGGCACAGGCAGGTAGCAAAGCGTTTCCAGCCCCAGTGGACACAAAGCAAGGAGCAACTGGGGAAGGACCGGAGCAGCTGGGAGCGCTGCACCATCATCCAGGCAATGGGGCTGATCTGGTTAAATTTCCCCAGGGAAAAGCCCACGGCCCCAGCGCTGAAGCAGCCTCGTTCCTGGGGGAAATCCAGCACAAAGCCCACTGGATGAGAGCTCCTACGGATGTCTGTACGGGACCGGGACAGCGCAGGGTGCTGAGCCCACAAACAGCTGGAGGCCTCCGGGGTGTAAATCAGCTACAGAGCCTCGCTGCTGTCCCCAGGTGGGGAAACCCAGAGCACGGTGCATGTTTACACGGAGCTGCACCATCCTGGCCAGTGCCCCATCACCCTGGATCCCTGGAAAGCTTTGCCCTTGGACAGGGAGATGGGAAGAGCAAGGGCTGAGCAGCAAGGGATGTCCTTGGAGAGGTTTCATGGAGATGCACGATGATGGAGAAGCATGGCGTGGAGATGTAAGATGATGGAGACACACCATGATGGACACGCACAGCAATGGAGATGTAAGATGATGGAGACACACCATGATGGAGACACACCATGATGGACACGCACGGCGACGGAGATGCATGGTGATGGAGACACAAGATGGACTGGGTGTCCTCCGTTCTTGCTGCTGCTCTTGTCCTTGCACTGAACTCATTCCTAGCAAGCAGGGCTTGGTGCCATGTGTACCCACCATGAAAGGAGGACACGGAAGCCTCCAGAGATGCCATTGGGATGGTGTGACTGTGGATGTGAGTGTCCCACCCTCCCAGAGCTTTCCTGATCCCTCAGACCCATCGCATCCCCTGCCCCTGGCTGTTCCCAACACCGTCCCATCTTCTCTGGTGTCAGCTCTTCCCCTGCCATCAGGCGTTTTGCCACTGCCAGCTCTCTGTGGTTGCGGGTCAGGCTTTCTGCTGCGTTTTAGTTCCCCCTTTACTGCAGCCCTGCTTTGGGATGCTGTCATAAAGGCACCCCATAAATTTTATACAGAACAATAAAACATTTTCGTGTTGGCTCGCTGCAGCAACTCAGGAC
>NC_048893.1:203335389-203355080 GCF_011077185.1 Oxyura jamaicensis
CCATCCCTCCATCCCTCCATCCCTCCATCCCCACCCACCCTTCCTTCCCCACCCATTACCTTTTGGACCCTACGTCTTTCCCCACCATGACTTGGGAAGGAGAAGACGTCAGCATCACCTTGCTCCCCCCGAACCAGTGCTGGAGACCTTCCTTTCTCCCAGGACAAACCTGACCCCGATGAAACACCACAGGGGAGCACTGGGGACATGCACAAGGGCCACGAGGGCCGGTGACAGCCTCTGCACGCAGCGCTGCCTGGGGACGTGGCTGAGGAGGGGCTCGGGGGGTCGAGGTGGGAGATCTGTGAGGGTGTCAGTGACACGCCAGACCCCGCACCCCCGGGCCGTGCCCTAATGACCGTGCCTCCTGCGGGGACATTGCTGGGGATTAGCACTTTTAATTGGATCAGCAGCCACCGCTTCAAAGCCAACGTCTCGCAGCCGGTGGCGTCACTTCCCTGTCACCTCCCTCCTCCTCCTCACGTCCCTTGGCAGGACCCAGCCTGCCTCCACCCTGGGCCACCAAGAAAGGGGTTGATTTTGTGTCCGGGTTTTCTGCAGGGGGCTGTGTCTGTGCTGTGGTTTGGGGACATTTCCTGGGGACATACCATGGGTCCCACCGCCCTGACCACGTGCTGTCCATGCCACCACAGCTTGGGGACCAGGGGGGTCGGGAACGTTCCTGGTGTGCCCAGGGCTGAGGCCACCCTGCCTTCAGGTGTGGTGGAGCCAGGTGTCCATGAAGCCCCACCAACACTTGCGTTTGTTCCTCTAACCCCAAAGGAGCTCAGCTTTACAGCTGGGCCACCTTCCTCACAGCTTCCCGAGGGGGCTTGGAGCCCTGCCGTTGGCCGTGTCGCTGGCTGTGGCCCATTTCTGATGTGTTCTCTGCTCCCACATCTGGCACCTCTTAAATGCCATGTCCTTTGCGTTGTGGGTTCTGAGTGCTGGGATGAAGTGGGTGGTGGTGTACGGAAAAAAATACGAGGGGTAAACCTGGAAGGACCAACCCCCTCCTGCATACACCTGAGGAGGAAGCAACGTCCCCATCCAACGTCTCCATCCAACCTCTTGAGCACCTCCAGGGATGGGGCTTGATGTCCTATCAAGCTTGCCTGTGTGTTGCTGTTGCCCCACGGAGCCCAGAGGCCTTCCAAGGGGAGGGATGCTGCACGGTCCCATTGCGGGGCTGCACCCATAAATACCCCAAGGAGACCACGGCGAGTTAAAGGGTGCAGCCACGCAGTGGTGCTTGGACTTAGCAGCATAAAAACCACACACAAAATTCCGTCAAAGGCCAGGAAGGGGCAGGGAGGGTGTCAAAACCCATCAATGCCACCTCAACCCTCATGTAAGGTCCTTCTTCTTTGCAGGGCTGGGCACGATGATGTCCCCCTCTCGTCCTAGCTCAGGCCATGGTTGGTGTCTGGGGCTCTGCCAAGTTCCCTTGGACAGGACATTTGAAGACCCGGAGCCCTCAGCACCATACAGCATTTGGGTGTTTGCTCTGAGTTTCTGCTCACAGACTTCATCCACACCAGCAAAGGTCCCAGCTGGCTCAGGCTCCTTCCAGGTAAGTCAAGAGAAACGTGGTCTTGTTCCTCCTGGGGAAGGTGGGACAGGGCAGGGGACATCAGGGAGGTCTTGGAGAGCCCCGTCCTTCCCAAACAGCTCTACAGACACAAGCTGAGTGTCCTTGCTCACAGATGTGCAGACAATGACATGGTTGCATGGTTTCCTTTTGCAGGACCGGCATCTTCTGGCACTTATTCTGCAGGACCCGCATCTCCTGCAGCTTATTCTTTAGGATCCACATCTCCTGGTGTTTCTTCTGCAGGACCCACGTCTCCTGCTGGCCCTCCTGTACCTCCTCTCCTCTTGCTGTGGTCTCTTGTGTGTGTGGTAGGAGATCACCTATGCTATGGCCAAAGTAACCTGATCTGGGCCACTTTTGGTCTCTGCAAGGCAAATCTGGGCACTGGGTCCGGGTCAGGTCCCCAGTACCAGGCAGGCAGCACCGGGCTGGACCCATCCCACTTGGATTTACCCCCAAAAAAGTGTTCGGCTTCAGGCTGATCAATCAGGGACCACCAGAATCGGGGGGGTCATCTCCATCCCTGGAGAAACTCAGACCCTGCCCGGAGGCAGCCCCGAGCAACCCGGTGTAAGGTCAGAGCTCGCCCTGCTTGGAGCTCGACCTCCTGGGGTCCCGTCCAGCCCGAATCACCCGGCGGCTCCGCGCTCCAGGGCCGATGGCAAGTCACCACCAGAAATCTTGGCTCTACCTCCGGGGTCTCGGGGTTTTTTTACGTCAGAGCCATGCTATTTCATGCTCTATTATCAGGTTAGTCAAAACACTTCTCTAAACTATATGTCTCTATAATTGCCAGCTACGCTCACTTCCTTGGCTCCTGCTGTTTTCCATTGCATCGGGTTTTCAGTCATGCAAAATCTCCACTTTCACCTTAATCTGCATGAAGCCCCCCTTCCCTGCCGGCGGCTCGGGAGCGGAGGGGAAGCCAAATCCTGCCTCCCGAGCCTGGTGTCACGATGCCCTCGGGGCTCTGGCATCACCTCCAGGAGGGGTCGGGTGGGCTTGGAGGTGCTGTGAAACACCGGCGTAGGTCCCACAGCTCTGGGGATGGTTGGAATTTCGGCTCGCAGGTGAAGCATCTCCCAGTGAACGGGGCTGTGCTATTTCTCCTCCCTCCCCAGAGGGATGGGATTTCTCCCAGAGCAGCTCTCCATAGGGCTTTCCAGGGGCAGAGCTGTCCTCGTGGCCACGCTTCCCCGTGCATCCCTTTTTCTTCCAGGGGTGAGGGATGGAGAAGCCAGCAGCGTCCACAGGCTGCTCTCCTGCCACCGCGAGCCCGTCTCTCTCCAGACTAAACAGTCCTAATATTTCCTGTCTCTTCTCGCATAGAAACACGTCTGTAATCACTCCGTTCCCTGGTTTCTGCACCTTTTTGGATGCTGGAGAGGCTCAGGATGTACCCAATCTGGGGAAACGAGATCACATTTCCTTGCCTCCGGCTCCGTCAAAGCCCGACACCCCCAAACCTGGAGGCAAAAAATCTCCCTGCAGAGGAGAGCTCTGCCAGCACGTCGGGACTGCGCGGGCGCTGGAAAAAGCCCCCGGCTGCCTGCGGTGCCAGGAAGAGGGGCGAGGAGAAAGGGGTGATGAGAAAAACAGGGAAATCCTCGGAGAGCCAGGCTGGCAGGGCTGGAGCCCAAGGAGGGATCGGAGAGGGAGGAAACGTGAGCAGCAAGGCCAGACCACATTGCAGGGGCCCCGTCCCAAAATCACAGGGCGGAGGCACCGCCGGTCCATGTGCTCCCAGCCCAGCAGGGCCACCAGGAGCAGGTCGCCCAGGACCATGTGGGGCAGCTCTGAGCATCGCCAAGGAGGGAGCTGCATCTCTGTAGCTCTGTGTCTCTGTAACTCTGCATCTGCGTATCTCTGTAGCTCCATGTCTCCCTACCTCTGTATCTCCATATCTCTGTATCTCTATAATTCTGTATCACCATACCTCTATATCTCTATACCTTTATATGTCTTTAACTCTCTATCTCTATATTTCGGTTTCACTATATCTCCTTATCTCCATATCTCTTTATCTCTGTATCTCTATAATTCTGTATCTCTGTATCTTTGTATCTCTCTATCTCCATCTCCCTCTATCTCTATGCCTCTATATCTCTATACCTTTATATCTCTGTATCTGTGTGCCTCTCTATCTCGCTATCTCTATATCTGTCTCCATGCCTACGTACCTCTATATCTCTATACCTTTTAATCTCTCTACCTCTATGCCTCAATAACTCTACATCTCTATGCCTCTATATCTCTATATCCATTTCTATGCTGTATTTTGTTATCTCTGTTTCCATACTTCTATATTTTTATGCCTCTATATCTCTATACCCCTATATCTCTATACCCCTATATCTCTACACCTCTATATCTCTATGCCTCTATATCTCTATATCTCTCTATCTTTATGCCTCTATACCTATATCTCTCTCTATCTCTCTACCTATATGCCTCTATATCTCTATACCTCTGTATCTCTACACCTCTGTATCTCCATGCCTCTATATCTCCATGCCTCTATATCTCTGTCTCTATACCTCTATATTTCTATACCTCTATATCTATCTGTATGCCTCTATATCTCTATACCTCTATGCCCCTACACCTCTGTATCTCTACACCTCTACATCTCCCTATTTCTATATCTCCCTGCCTCTATATCTCTCTACCTCTGTATCTCTCTACCTCTGTATCTCTACACCTCTGTATCTCCATGCCTCTATATCTCTATGCCTCTATACCTCTATATCTCTACACCTCTATATTTCTACACCTCTATATCTCTACACCTCTCTATCTCCCTATCTCTATATCTCCATGCCTCCGTATCTCTCTACCTCTCTATCTCTATGCCTCTATACCTCTATGCCCCTACACCTCTATATCTCGACACCTTTACATCTCCCTGTCTCTACATCTCCATGCCTCTGTATCCCTCTACCTCTCTACCTCTCTGCCTCTCTGTATCAGACTCCTCCTCTCCCCTCCATGCCCTGTGCATGAGCCATCAGCAGCGTGGGGTTCCCAAAGGGCTCAGCTGAGGAGCACCGTGCGGTGCTCGTGGTCCTCCCGCCCGGTGGGATGCAGGAGCACCACGCACGCTGCTTTCTGCTGCCCCTCCATGCCAGGATTCTTTTTCTTGGCCTCTCATTTTTCGCCCATGGGAGCTGGTCGGGGGCTGAATCCTGCCTATAAATCCGAAGGAAACTGCTTACGAGTCCTTCTCACCAGCGCTGCCAAAAGACCATGATTCATTCCTTTTTCTTTTGGGGGGGAGAGGTTAGAAATTAATTAGTTCAGGCCCATCACAATTATCTAACTCAATGAGCGCAACAATAACCCACTGTTTAAAGGTTGTTCATGGCCATTTAGCACCATCTGGGTCGTCTGATCAGGGGCTTTGAAAACAGTTGAAAATGAAGTAAGAAGGACGGCTTGGCCCGGACGCCCCTTTTTGCCTCCCAGCTGCACAGACAATGAAAATAAACCCAGTGGGACCATTGGACACAGGGGCTGCAGAGGAGACATCCCCCTGTACCTCGCCATGTGCCTCTCAGCCACATTTCGGGTCCCTGGATGAGAAAATGGTGGCCTTGGAGGGGACGGGGGCGAGGAGCTCGGCCCCCTGCCCGAATTGCACAAAGCTCCGCACCCCTTTGGGCTTTGGGGATGGAGCTGGAGAAGGTGTCCACATGAGAAGTGAGGCTCCCTGGTCACACATCTTAGGAGATGCCACACCTGGAAGACCACGCACACCCCACATGGACTTTCCCAGCAGGCAGCCCCCAGGCCCCACCACCTCCCCGCTTGTTGGCTTGGACCCCCCCAGTCCTCCCAGTCCCCCCAGTGCCCACCCGCAGCCCCCCAGTTTCTCCAGGATCCATCCCAGACTGCTCCAGCACCTGGATTCTGCTCCGACTGTAGCTGGCACCTCGGCTGTGCACGCACAGGATGAGGCCTCTCACCCCGGAGAGCTGCTAGAAACGGAGCATAATGAGGAAATGGAGCTTAATTAGTGGGGCCAGGGCCAAGCACAGTGACCACCACCTGCTTACATGCAGCTGGCCCATTTATCCCCTTATTTCACTATTTTCACATCCTTGTTCCCCCCCAACCCCAAAGCACCTTCATCCCTCCCTTTGCCCCCTTCTGTCCTTCTCCTCAACGTCGTCTTCTTCAGTCTAGCCCAGGAGCTTTGCCAGATGGGTGCACCAGCCTCCTCTTCCTCCTCTTGTCAAACAGCAGTGGCTTGCACGACCGGATGGTAGCGTGGCTGGTGCTCGGCATACACCCAGGGATCTCCTCAGCATGGACTGCATGATCCTGCGATGTGGTTGCGTGGCAGACTTTTGGTCAGCAGGCTTGGAAGGGTGGATTTGGGGTGGTCAACAGAAGACAGCTAACTTCCCTACCCTGGGAAGGGACAGGTCCTGGCTGGGTTGAGATAAAGTTCAACCTGAGCTCAGAAGGGCACAGGGGCAAATTGATGGAAGGGGCCATGCCCTTCCATCAGGGATCAGCTGAAAGGCTGCGAGCGGGGCTTGGTGTGGGGCCGCGGATGTTCCTCTGACCCTCATCAGGCTTCCAGCTCCCATCCCACGGTGGGACGATCAGCACTAAATAACCAACAGAAACTCCAACCCGCTTCCAGACTGATTTAGCACATCCCAAAGGAGATGCATGGACGTCGGTGCGCTCTTTTGAAGCTGGATGTGAATCACCAACACCAACAAGCTCAAGTGGAGGTGGACGAATTCTGGCCCTTCATCTCAACGACCAACCACCAGTGGTAGACACCCCAAATTGCCAAATTGAGCCCTCCAGGCAGCGTCAATCTGTGGCTGGTGTTGGGTTGCCAGACCAGCACTGGCCCGAGGTGATCGGATGCCCAAGGGCTCTTGGGTGCCTCTTGCTTGGTCGTGGATCCAAGCCTTGGGCTTGCTCTGCAGATCCGAGCAGCTCGGGACAAAATCGGGGCCTGCTGGAATCAGAGGGGGTTTTGTTGTTCATGTTGGCTTGGTTGAGGTTTAGCCCTACACACTCAGAAGGGTTTCCCATGGGTTTCCTGCACACTCAAAACCCATGACCTAGGACTCGAGCTTCACCTCTCTTCCTCTGCTGGGCAGCGTGTGTGGTGGCTGGGATGGGGATGGCCGGCTTGGCGAGGTGCTGGCTGCCCTCCGAGCACCTCGGGGTCCCTCGGGCCACGCGTTGGGTCCTGGGCTGGGACAGTCCCTGGGCTGCAAGAGGAGCTGGAACTACAGTTTGGGATCCCTCTGCTCCTCGTGTTTGTGACATGAGCTGGAGGAGTGACCCAATCTCTGCCTGGGACCCCAAAATGAGCTCTGGGTGATGTCCCACCAACGCCGTTCCCGCTGGGGACCGTCCCTCCTCCGTCCCTCTGCAGCCCCGGGGAGCGGCCGTGCTCCCCACACCTGGCCTGGGGAAGGGGGATAACGTCATCCGAGCTCTTTGGCACCGAAATGACTGCAAAATACCAGCCAGCAGGCCAGGAAAGAGGCCAGCTGGGGGAAAAACGCACGGGCGAGCACAGCGCCAAGTCTCCCCGCCGGGAGTCGGTGGGGAGGGCTCGGCCGCCGCTTTCCGCAGCTTTCTGCTCTCTGTTCCCTTTACTCCGAGGTAAGGATTAGGGAGGAGGCAGCTCCTGCCACCACAACGCCCTGGGGTTTTGGTCCTCAGGCAGCTTGGTTTGGGATGGTGCCGTGGGGTATGGCAGCGGGAGGTTGGGGGTCGGCGTCCTGGTGGCCCCGTGGGGTGGACTCGCAGCGCCGTGGGTGCTCTGTGCATGCTCCTCTCCCATATCCTCCTCTCTTACCCTTTCTCCTCTGCTTTTTTAGTCTTCCTACAGCTTTTTGGCAGTGTTGTGGTTGCTCGTGAAGCTCTCCGGTCTCCGTCATGGGCTCCAGCCCTTGCTTGGCCGCAGGCAGGACACCACGGGTCCCCTCCCCACCCATGGTCCATGGTGGGCGAGGTGGGCTCTTCAGGAGCAGATGCTGTCCCTTGTTTTTCCTCCCCCCCAGTGAGTTTTGAATTCGTCCCAAGCAGATCTCCAGGCAGGTCTGCAAGGCAGGGAGGGCATTTTGGGTCTGCGGCTTTCCCTCACCCTTGGGTGTTTCGAACCATGACGGTCAGCATGGGGTCCCACCTCGTCCCCTCATCTCCTCCCCGCGGATCCACACAGGTGGTGGGGGTGACCCGAGCTCTGTGCCATGATCCCAAAGGATCCAGCTTGCCAGAGATGCTGGAAGGGGCCAGATCCTGCAGTCCTCACCCTGCCGAGGATGGACGGGGAGTGCTTGTCCCTGAACCCTGAGTGCTGTGTGAGTCGGATAGGTGACCCTGGGCAGACACCTCCCACCCAGCTCGGCTCCCCAGATTGAGGAAAAACAGAAAAAAAATTGGGAAGGTGGGAGAAAATCCCTCCTTGGGGTGCCCCTCGCTGGGTCCCAGAGGTGGATATCACATCTGAAGCCATCGTGTTGAAGGGCCACCAGGATTAATTTTGGCCTTCACCAGCTCTTGCAGTTCATAATTCGTGGGGATGATCCGTGCTGGTGGGGTGTCACGGGAAGCATCGGGATGTCCCCCTCAGCCCAGGGGCCTGAAATGCTGTGCTCCATCTGGCAGGATCCAGATTTACACACAGAATTTACACACAGAATTTCTAGGTTGGAAGAGACCTCAAGATCATCGAGTCCAACCTCTGACCTAACACTAACAGTCCCCACTAAACCATATCCCTAAGCTCTACATCTAAACGTCTTTTGAAGACTTCCAGGGATGGGGACTCCACCACCTCCCTGGGCAGCCTATTCCAGTGCCTCACAACCCTTTCAGTAAAGAAGCTCTTCCTAACATCTGACCTAAAACTCCCCTGGCGCAACTTTAGCCCATTCCCCCTCGTCCTGTCACCAGGCACGTGGGAGAACAGACCGACCCCCACCTCTCTACAGCCTCCTTTAAGGTATCTGTAGAGAGCGATAAGGTCGCCCCTGAGCCTCCTCTTCTCCAGGCTGAATAAGCCCAGCTCCTTCAGCCGCTCCTCGTAGGACTTGTTCTCCAGGCCCCTCACCAGCTTCGTCGCCCTAATTTCTTGTGCAAGAAGCCTGGCTGATGCCTGCAGGGGCACTCATGGGCATGAGGGCAGTGGTGGATGGCCACCAGGGTGGGCAGGGACGTGCCTTGTCCTTTTAGTGACCATTTAGCATCAGGGACACGTCCTCTCCCTGGTGGCACAAGCCATGGAGCCCAGAGACACCCCATCTTCTCCAGCCACCAGCGTGGAGCAAGTGGTGAACCCGTATCCTCCTCCATCCCAAAGTGCTCACTACTATCCTACCCTGCTCAAGGTGCTGGGGGACATCCAGTGCCTATGGGGACGTGGGTCACATCCAGGACACCAATTTTGCTGTCCTTGCCTTGGCTGTCACATCCTCCCCCTCCATGCGACACCGCAGCAGCAGAGACTCCCATGCAATGCGGCTCCCACTGGGATCAACCTGGATCATCCCCGGGATACAAGGAGGGGGGGGGGGGGGGGGGTGAGGGCCCCCCCCCCCCCTTTTTTTTTTTTTCTTTTTTTCCTAATTTATTCCTAACATCCTTAACGGCAGCCCCATGGTCAGCAGAAGTGGGCACGGTGAGTGCTGATAATGCGCCGGGGAGATGCAGCCCCTTGGGTGTGCGCACGGCCACATCGAAAGGGATGGGTACCAAAAAAGTGATTATTAGAAGAATTGTCTCATTATATGAATTCTATTATTTACAGTGGGTGGTGGGGATGGCTGCCTGAGCAGCTGGCGTCGTGGTGGTGGGCGAGCGGGACTCAGCAGGAGCAGAGCTGGAGGATGAAGAGCAGGAGAAGGAAGAGGACGAGGACGATGATGAAGAGGGTGAGGAGGTGGATGAAGATAAGGACAAGGAGGAGATCGGGTCTGCTCTTGGATTAATGGGCCAAACTCCTCAAGACCCCAGATTTAGGGTGCTCAGGCCACGGGTGAGCAGGTGCCATGGCAGGTGTGTGGCACAGCACCGTGCCAGGGACCATCAGCATCCCACCGTGTGTCCCTTGGGGCTGTGCCCTGTGCAGCCCCCAGCACCGTGGGCACAACCCCAAAAATCCCACGATGTGAAGGGGACGTCAAGAAAATTTAATTCCCCAGGATGTGGGGCAGGGGGGAAACCAATGGGAACCAGCCCCAAATGACCCCGAAACGCCTGTGCCACGGGATGCAGCACGTGAAGCAGAAGGGACAGGCTGCTCGGAGGGGGACAGGGACCCGCCGTGCCTCAGTTTCCCCACTTGGCAACACATCGGGGGGCTCCAGTGTCGCATCAAAGGGGAACAAACCGTGGGACACCGGTCCCCATGAGCACCCCTGTCACTGTCACACCACGATGGGCCATCAGCAGCCAACCCCAACCCTGAGCGTCCTCCGAAGCCCCCTCAAAGCCCCCCCAAAGCCACCTCCTGCCGTGGGGGCCGCGGTAGCCCCCGCACCGAGGTCCTGCCCCCGCTCGCGGCACGGCCGGTAGCCGGGAACCTGCGCCCGGACCAGAAGCCCGTTTCATACAGCCAGGGAATATAATAAAATTAAACCTCATTAAGCACTTAGAGAAGGAGTTGCATTGAGGGGGTTGGGGCGGGGGGCCAGGGCAGCCGGGGGGGAGCGGTGCAGCTCAATACTGGGCCATTTAGAAGGGAGAATTTAATAACGGGGGGGGTTGTGGGGGGTGTGCGCGCGCGGTGGTTTTTATGGCAATAGATTTATTCCACCTGGGCTAAGAAATACATTCCACATCTGCCGAGCCGTGTAACCAGACTCTAATTAAAATCGTATGCCAGCGAGGGCCCGGCTGTAAAACACAAAGCTGGCTTTTAGAGCCGCTGGGAACCGCGGCTCGCGCCCAGCTCCGGGCTCGGGGCCAGGCGGCCGCGGGGCGGCGGAGGGAGGTGGCCCTCGGTAGCCCTCGGTGGCCGTCGGTGGCCGTCAGGATGAGGACAGGGGTGGGTGGCCCTGCTGTCACCTCCGCGGCCACTCGGTTCACCTGGGCAGGGCAGGAGGGGTGCGAGTGCCTGGGGGGGTCTCGGTGACGTGGAGGTGTGCAGGGACCCCCAGGTGGCATCAGGGTGGGTGTAGTGAGCATGGGGACAGGGTGGTGGCCATGTGTCGGGGCCACTGGGGACACGGTGACGTTCATGGGGCTGTAGTGACCACGAGGAAAAGGTGGCAGCCGTGTGTATGCAGTGACCACGGGGACAAAGTGATGTCCCTGCAAGTGCAGGGAACCTGGGGTAGGGTGGTGCCCGTGGGTCTGTGGTGTCCCCGGGGACGTGGTGACCCTGGGGACAAGGTGACACCTGCGTCTACGCAGGGACCCTGGGATGGGACCATGTTCTTCTGTGCATAGTGGCCACGGGGACAGGGGAACGTCTGTGCACAGGTGGTGACATGGGGACAGGATGGTGCCCACGTGTATGCAGTGACCATGGGGACAGGGTGACATCCACTGTGGTGACCTGGGATGGGGTGACATCCATGCACCAGTGACACAGTGACATTGTCCCTTGATCCCTTCGTCTCTTGATCCTTTTGGTCCCTTCCAACTCAGGATATTCTAGGGTGATGTCTGAGCGTGTGCAGGGACCGTGGGGACAAGGGGGGACAAGGGGACACCGACGTGCTTGCCGTGACCGTGGGGCAGATGATGTCCATGCACGAGCAGTGCCACGGGGACGGGTGACACCCACCTGTGTGCAGTGACAACAGGGAGAGGGTGACATCCACATGTCACCTGGGGACAAGCTGATGGCCACACGTGGCTGGGGTGATGACCACAGGCACGCAGTGACAGCGGGGACACCGCTATCGGGCTGGGGACACATCGATGGGTGGCGATCTGTCCCCTGAGCCTCCTGCCCCCTCCCCAAAACCAAGGAAAAGGAGGAAAAAGGTGGTTTTTGGACCATCCAGCGGGCAGTAAGGCGGACCTTTGGCCCGCGTTGGAGCGGCGCTTTACCGGGGCCGGCGCTGAAAGGCTGCCCTGTGCGCGCCGTATCGGGACACCCGCGCGGCGATTTTACAGTCCCGCGAAGTCGAGGCTCACATTTGCCGAACAAACAGAGGTTCTGTCTCCGGGTTTAATAGGCTGCTGGTCCTCCAGACAGCGGCAGCAAGTGCCAGTTCTGAGGGAGAAACTAATGAGACCTTCGAAATAGTTTGTACGGGAGCAGAGAAGAGAAAAAAAAATAAAATAAAATAACCACCCCAAACTCAATCGATGCCAAGGAAAATACACTTACCTAGTAAAGTATGAGTAATAAGTGGCACTTTTTACAGTGCGAAGATATAACTTTTCATGAAAATACCAAATAAGGCTCCGTGCGAAAAGGTGGACGGCCTTTTTATTGATTTTGTTCTGATTTTTTTTTTTTCCCTTCGCCAGCCCGAGCGCCCGTTTTGGGGGGCCGGGCTCCCACCGCCCCCGGCAGCGCCCAGCCCGGGCTCCTCATCTCAAGACGAAAACGAGAAGGGAATGGAAAAACAGGAGCCGCCGTTCCGCGAGACTTTCTATTTTTAAAAGGTTTAAAAATATCTATTTTCAGACACCAGCCCAGGAAGCGCTGGGGTGAAGCGACGCGGCGGGAGGCGAGGAGTAAACAAGCACCGGGACGTGCCGGGCGGCGCAGGAGCACGGCTCCGAGGGGGCTCATGGGGATGGGGACGTCGTGGGCCACCGAGTCCATGGCCATGGCCACCAGGAGATGTGGGGCTGAGGGGCTCAGCACCAACGGGGAGGCTCAGCGCCAGTGGGGAAGCTCAGCCCTAACGGGGATGCGCAGCCCCGAGGGGGATGCTCAGCGTGGAAGTGGGGTGCTCAGCATCCGAGTGGGGTGCTCAGCATCCGAGTGGGGTGCTCAGCACCCAGGGGGGTGCTCAGCACGCAGGGAGGATGCTCAGCACCAAGGGCACAAGCCGAGCCCCCACGGGGGATGCTGAGCACCCAGGCAGAGTGGCTTCTCCCTCCCAGCATCGTGGCGCAGCGGGCAGGATGGGATGCTCAGCCATCGGCACCCAGCGAGTGGGGGGGGGGGCAGAGGAGCTGTGTGGGTGCCCAGGGTGCTTCTCCATGGGTGTGGAGGGCAAAAAAAGCAAAATGCACCAATAAGCTGAGTTTTTTCCCCATTGTGCCATGGGCTCGTCGCCGTGGCTGCTCAGGCCCTGCGCAGGCACAAAAAGGAAGCGGTGCCACGGGGATGGGACCCAGCACGGCAGGGGGACGTTGGAAAACTGCCTCCAAAGCCCCACGGATGCTTTTTCTCCTCCTGTTCTGCAGCTTTGCCCCCCCACACCCCACTCCCAACCACCTTTAGGGTCCTGGCCCTGTTCGCCCTGTTGGTGGCCGTGCCCTCGTGCTCATCCCTTGGGCCTCGGTCGCATTCACTGCGCCCTTCCCTTGGAGCCCCCCAGACGCCCCGTAGGGCAGAGCCCCCCCCTTGCAGAATGCCTTGCGGGGGGCTTCAGCCCCATTGCTGGGCTTGGCACCGCGGCCAGCTCAGCCTTCGGGCTCGTGAGGGCTGCACGGGGCCTCTCGGGGTCTCTGGTCCAAGCCCACGGGCCAGCTTTGATGTGAGATTCAGCCCCGAGTCGGCTCAGGGCTCCCGTGGGTTGTTTTTGGATATCCCCAAGGACAGAGACCTCCCTGGCCTCTCCAAGGTGCTCTCGGCCAAGTGACCCGCAGCAAAAGGGTGACGGGGAGGTTACCAAACACCACAGCACAGCGTTGGCACCTCACCCTAACATCCCACCCCAACCCAAAGCAGGTCTCTGGCTCGGACCCACCAGAACGTCTCCATCCCAAGCATCTCCTCGCAGGGTGGGGGGACTTGGGGGGCATCCCTGCAAGACCAAGGGCAAGGCAGGGCTTTGTGAGCAGCTTTCTGCTCTTCCCGGCTGCGCCAATGACCCATGAGGGAATAAAGAAAGTAACTGAAAGGCCTTTGGGTAGGGTGGTGCCAGGGTGGCCTCGGCCGACTGGTCCATGGGGAAGCCCGGAGTGGGGGCTTCCATTGCTGACCCTCTCCTCTGAGCCCCGTGGGAGGAGTGGCTGCAGCAGAGGAACCTCTTCAAACAAGTTGTGAATCGAGGCATCGAGCTCCTGGTAGTTTAGGGGATGAAAACGTCAAATAACACCAAGCAACCCTGCAAGAAGAGGTGCTGAAAGCAGCCCCTGGCTGATGCTGGGGACACCCCTGGGTGCTGCTGCTCGCCCCCTGCCCCAGCAGGGCCTCACCGAGCCGCTCACCCTGCCCCACGTCCCGGCGGCTGCTGGAGACCCCGCGGAGGAGCCCCCAACCCCTCTCTGGGCAGCCTGGGCCAGGGCTCCGGCACCCGCCCGGCCCAGCAGTGCTGCTTGGGGCCCAGGGGGCACCTCCCGGGCTCCAGGCTGGGCCCGGGGCCTCTGCTCCTGGCCCTGGGCACGCTCCGCAGGACGCAGGGACAGGCCGACAGCCTCCCCCAAACTTCCATGGGGATCTCAGCATCAGCACACAAACACTTCTGGCGCAGAGCCCATGGTTTGGGGCACCCCGCACCCAGCACATCGCTCCCACCTGGTGCTTCCGCCATCCCCACGGACCCGCAGGAGAAGGGACCTTCCCCGGGCAAGGTGCTGACGCACAGCCCGGCGCCGGCAAGCGCCCGCTCTCCCCTCGGCCTCGCCGAGCTGTGTTTTGCTTCCTTTTAAGGCCCTGCTGCTCCGTGCACCCCTGGCATCGCGCTGGAAGAGCAAAACAACTCCGTGGCACGGCCGGCAGCGGCCCCGCAGCGCTGCTCGCCTTTGCCCCGACGTTTACTTGACGGGGTTAGCGGGCAGCAGCGAGCCCTCAGCTCCATCTCTTTTCCCTTCTTTTCCTTTCATCGTGCAGTTTATTTAACCAGATAAAGGCTAGCCAGGGCCGGGGTATTTTTCCGAGCAGCCGAGCAGGCTCTGCCTCACTTTGCAGCGTGGGAAGCCGATTTACAGCTCCTCTCGCAAAGGACGGGGATTTTTCAGCCCTAGAAGCTGAGTTTCCAGGCAGGGCGTGTGGGGATCCGCTGGGTCCGAGGCACCTTGACCGAGAGGAGCCCGGGGTATCGATGGTTTTGCACCTGAGTAGTGGACGGTGCAAATTGTTCAGCTTTCCCCCCCACCCCCTGTAAAATAAGGATGAAGCTCTCTCCACCCCTAAAGAACTTCCAGCTAAAAAACAGTACAAAATTTGCTATTTAGGAAAGAATATAACTAACAAACTAACAAACATCCTCTCCCCTTGCCTCTGCTAAGGCTTTGTCCTCCTGAGGGTGCAGGAGTGCTTGGAGGGGAGATGCAGGGTGAGAGGAGAGGAAGCATCTGCAATACTTCCCTATCTCCAGGGCAAGGTTTTGGACCCTGAGCAGCATCAAGGTATTTCACCTTGATCTGACTGCAAAGCATCCTTATTAGATAAAAGCCATGCAGGAGGGAAGATGCAGGGCTGAGATCAGGCAGATCCCTGCATCCAGGCAGAGGGAATCTTCTCCCTTTTACCTCTTCTTCATTTCTGGATCCCACGCAGCACCTGGGGATGCTCCAGCCTCTCCGAGGGGGCATCCAGGGAGCCGAGGCCCCTCGGGGGCTGGCAGGCCACGAAGGGGAGCATGAGATCATGATTTTGGAAGGCTGAAGTTCGCCTATGTCCTGCTGCAGACATTAAGTCATTTTCCTGAGGAAGCCGCGTATGACGTTGCTCCGGTTATACGGGGAGCTCCAGCTTGCGGCCCACGGCCCTGCTCTCCCACAGCAGGTGAGGTGCCAGCACGCTGGGACACCGCGTCCTTGCAAAGGTCATTCAGAGGAAGAGGACTGGCACCCGAGGGGACAGCCGAGCGGTCTGAATTCAATACAGACCTCGGTAGCTGGAGGGCGTTTGCCACCTAGGTGAGTAAAATGATCACTTTAACGCTTCCATCCTTGGTTTTGATGGAAGGACTCTTTACCCGCTTCTGTGTAGTGAAATTCTTCGGCGTAGTCAAGTGTCAGAGCAGCCTTTGGAAACGAGGATGTAGCACATCTTTTAATCAGTAAAAAAGAAAGGACAAACCTGTATTTAATACATTTGGTTACTTATCATTCCCTTTCAAAACACAGCCCCGCTTCCACCAAGAAAAACCAACGCGCTACAGTTTGGACCCAGGCAGTGGTCTTCAGAAAAATGAAAACAAAGTCCTTCATTACCTCTCACCACAGCTCTCTGCTGCCCACATCACTAAAACACAGCGTGAGGACATCAAACCTTTCTCAGGCTGAGGATGGCTGGGGGTGCTGCTGCTAATTCTGCCTGCCCTCCCCTCTCCTCCTGTTATTTTGCCTGGGAGCTTCCACTTCAAAGCCCGGCGTTACTCGATCTCTTAGCCTGAACGACCGTGGCCGTACAATTAGTCGGCCCTTTTACTGCCCACAGGTCAGAATACTTTCAGCTGGGCACCTGAAGACATTTCTTCAGGTTCACACTCTTGAGACTTTGGCTTACACCTCTGTGCCAACCACAGATGCTCTACACGCCACGATGCAGGCACGCCTCAACGCATACTCTGCTCTGACAGCACTCAGAAGTGACCACCGGTGACACCAGTTGCCCACACGAAAGCCCTCACCAGGCTGAGCTTCAGAAGTGCTGAGCATCCCTCCTCTGGAAAAAAAAAAAAAGGGGCCTTTTATAAGTTAGCCTATAAAATTCAGCACCAAAAAAGCAGAAGGCATCCAAAACGAGAAGTTATTTCTGACCAACAGGGCTGCAGCGCTTTATTCATCTCCACTTATTTTTTTTTCCTCAGAACCATTTGCTGCAAACGCTTCCTCCAGCAGGCGGCTGGCTGGATGTCCTAGAAAACAGCTCTGGGGGTGTCCGGTAAACAACACAAACCCGCAGCAGGGAAACCAAGTGAAAAAGCCGTGTGTGGTTCTTCACGGACAAGGACACCTGACTGGGGTTATCGGAAGAGCCCTCTAGACACTGTCCCCTTTGCCTCGTTAATTTTTAAGGTTGCTTTCCCAGTAACAGCAAAGCCTTCCCCCAGTTACACTGGAGCCAATTGTGTGGGAAGCCTCAGATGTTTTCGCAGAGACAGAGCACCAACAGTGTCCTCGTCTATAATTAGGCATCTGAGCAATTTACAGAGGATACGTTCAAGGAGGAAAAGAGTAAGAGAATTTTATATGCGCTGCTTTGTCCAAAAACAGATTATGAAAGGCAGAGCAAGAACTGTTTTACCGGTCTTAGGGGGGAAATTAAATTCATTTCCTTCAGTTCGATATTCGTGTGTGTGTGCCTGAAGACCTGCTACGTTGCAGCTTCTGACCAACGCGAAGATTTAGCTCGATCTGGAGAGCTGGGGGTGTAAAAACAGGGAAAAAAAAACAAAAAACAAACAACAATTCCAGAGCCTGACTCCTCGTTTAGTCAATCTACCACTCGTGGAACAGGCCTTCAGCGCCGAGCTGGTAAAAAGCCCTATTAAAAAATAACATTTCATGGCAGTAGGTGAGTCTGTCAGGAGGTCGTTCTAGATTTTACATCTAGGTGGTGATTTTCATACAGCTTAGTAAAGAGGACTGACTTATTGCAGTAACAGATAAAACCTTTTTTTTTTTTTTCCAATACAAAATCTAGTCCAGAGGGCTTACTTACACAGTAAGCAAGATATCTTACTTAACCCAAGATTGCATGTTGTTCTCCAGTGCAGCAGCTCTCAGCGAGCCACTCAAAGCGAGCACCACTCCCAAGCTGCCAAAGGGACCAGGGAGAAGACCCAGTTCATTTCTTCTGAAAAAATCCCATGATGGAGACCTGCTTGTTGGCTCTGCTGGCGGTGGCTGCCCCTTTCTTCGGGTTCTTCTTTTCTTCCTTTGGTTCTTTCTTCACAGGCGGCGCCGGCTGTTTGGGCGCAGCCGGTGGCTTGGTCTTGGCGAAGTCGTCCTCGCTGTCCGTACAGGATTCGCTCTCGTAAACCTTCTCAGTCACTGATTAAAAGAGAAGAACAGATGGCGACGGTTAAGGCTGCGTATTGAAGAGCAGCGGCCTCCTCCCCACAGCTCCCCCACTGCATTTCTAGGAACAAGAGCTCTGGGTTCAAGGTGTACATGCCAGGTACAGGAACCAAGCCCAATGCTCGAGGTTACGCGCTAGATCCAGATGACTGGACTGGCTTTCTGCATGTTGAGTCAGCCTGCATCCCTTCTTTCTTAAGCGTAAGAGAGGCTAACGACCTGGGAGCATTTACATCATCCTGACAGCAGCAGCCCAAGGCTCGGGAAGAGCTCGAGAGGACAATTCCTGTTCCAAACCTATTCACGTGTTGCCCTCTTCTAGAAACAAGGGCTGGCTGTGCTGAAAAAACACAGCTAAAACAGGTCCCTACCAGGCTGCGGCCATCCATTTGTCTTCCCACAGGCTGACGAGCAGCTAGCTGAGAGTGATAACCCTGAACAAAATCAAAATCCGTTTGGCAGAGGATGGGATGTCTGCGTTTCAATCAAAACCCAGCCTTCTGACTTGGTCTGACCGCAGCAGGAGCAGCGATCCTTTCTACACGGGAGGGCGACGTAAGAAATGCCTTAAAATTAAAACCAAACCCATCCCCAAAATCAAGGATCGTTAATGAATGGCACCGCTGGCTCGTCACCGCCAGCGTCCCACGACAGTGCTAAGAGACAGAAACCAGCACTCGCTGAAACGAAACCGGCGTTGGCTCCACTGATGAAAGCCATTGTTAGATGCTAGGAAATGTTGTAGCAGCCTTCCCAGCAGTGCTCTGGTATTCTTCTAGTAAACCATTCCCCTTTAGCAGCCGTACTCGTTTAAACACACGTCTTAACTTCTCTTCTTCTGGGAAATCAGCTCTCCGTTGTATTAATGCATCAAATCACGTAGGGTTTTCTACGTAATCGGACGGGAAAGAGGAGTGGTATGAAATCCTGCTCCTCGGTGTCATTGGTGCTCAAACCGGGACTATAAATCCAAGCTAAAACTTCCCTCCAGAGGCAACTGGCTTTTTAGGGAGCTGCTTTAACAGATTGCTGGCCAGTTACTGAGCTTTAAGAAGTTATCGCATTGTCACCCTGGTGGTAGCTGTTGGTAACACGAGGCGTGTGCTTAATCCCCTCCAATTACAAAATAACACAGCTTAGATGAATTTTTACTGAGGCTGCAACTGAACTTAAAAGTTCTGTACTGGTGGCAGCCACAGGCACACAAACGTAAAACAAATCTGCCTGCAATGCAGCAGACATTTACTCCAGAAGAGAAGCCCCTGCGTGTCCCTTTTGCCCGTAGAAGGTGCAAGGTAGAAATGCTTTAGCTTAAACCTCACTAATTCCCCTCTGCAACAGACTAAATAGATGTATCTTGTATCCCTGCCGGTGCGTGGTGACGTGCCTTGTGCTAAACTCCACAGACACTGTAATTGCTCCATTTCCCTCAGGGCTAATCCCTAAATCAGTTTTGCTTTTTGACACCAGTTTCTTGCTGTTGCAGCTATTGTGAAAATGATCACTTGAAGTCACGGCGAAACACGAAGGGCAGCCTAATCCTCATGTTTAACATTTCATTTACATTTAACAGCTCTGTAACCCAGCCCTTGTTTAAAATAAAAAGCACGGCAGGGAGAGGAAAAAAAAAAAAAACGTATTTCCAAGAAGAGCAACAATTTATATTAGCCTGGGAGATTTGCAAGTTATCTGGCCTTCAGATGATTAGGTTTGTGCACAGAAAGGGCGTGTAGAGGAGGGGAGAAGCTGGACAATAACCAGAGAGCAATTTCAGCCCAAGAAACTGCTAAGTGGTAAGCTTTCAGTCCGGAAAGCAGCATCTCCTGCCCACCCAGCCCCTCAGCAGCCCAGCTCCATCCCTCTCACCTTCCCAGGGGCGTCTCCCAGAGGCACAACAGGGGCTTGAGTTTCCCCTTTCACGAAATGGGAGTGGATATGAACCGTAAAACCAAAGGTCTGGTGTAAAACCAAAGGTCTGGTGTAAAACCAAAGGTCTGGTGTAAAACCA
>NC_048893.1:203355090-203391573 GCF_011077185.1 Oxyura jamaicensis
GTAAAACCAAAGGTCTGGTGTAAAACCAAAGGTCTGGTGTAAAACCAGGTCTGGCGTTCACTGCTAAACCTCTGGGGGTGGGAGAAGAGGTTGCTGAGCGCTAGCTTGGTTTCTTTAAAGGAGATGCATAAAACTAAGAGGAAACTCAAGGTTCAGCTATACAGAGAGGTGCAAACAGGCTGGCTCGTGCAGCTCCGGGTCTGGACCAAGCAGACTGCATCTGTCTACGCTCGTGGCAACAGGTCTTCTAGAACTGGCTGAACTCCCTTGACATTTACTCGGATCATGAAGGCTGGAGAATGTTAAGCATCTCATACAGTTTAGCTGACAGCAGCACTGCAAAAAAACACATTTCACCCTCTTAAATCTTTAAAACCTTTTTTTTTAAAAAAAAAGATGCTGATCTCCTTCAGCTCTACTTTGGTGTCAGGATAGAGAGGAGGAAAGGAGCACGGTGGTGTTACACGGCTTTCTCCAGGTCACACGAGGAAGCAGAGTCCAGTCGGGCTGGAATTTGAAGCCTCTGGCTCTTGGTACTCTTGTAAGAACTCTCTTCCCTTCAGAGAGCAGAACCATCCTTATCACAAACAGAAACCTTCTAGGATTTAAACCCCAGCTTGTTCCTTGTTTATCTGGGATACTTGAAATTTATGCTAACATATTCTCAAGCAGCATTGCACAAGCCCTGTATTTATCCTCAAAAGATAAGTGGGAAAAAAAACAATACTTATTCCAGATAGAATTTATCCCAGAATTTAGACTTCTCTCTGCATCATTTTTAAAAACTTTTATCTTTGGAAGGGAGAGCAAATGAAGGAGGTGCTCATGCTGGCAGGAGGGAAAGGAGAACTGAAGGAAAAAATCTGTGAATAAGCAAAAAGAATAAGGATTCGACCACAGCTTCATAAACCCCTACCCAGGCCTTCGCCAAAATGGTGAGCTACTGAGACTGGGAGCATGAGGCAGAGGCAAAATAAAGTGATATTGTGAACCTCTTCCTCAGCCTGGGAGAGGCTGACCTGCAAAAACCTTCAACACAATTGCAATAAAAGTTAGTCCCGCGGATGTACGCGAGACAGTCTTACCCATGCAGCCTTCTTCTTCATCAACAAACATTTTGGATTTCAGCACACGCTTCCGTTTCCTCTTCTTCCCTCCAGCTGAAACCTGAAGGACATCGCAGTACCGTGAGAAATCAAGAGTTAAACTCCCGTGCAGGTCATAGAAGCGTCAACCCCGAGGGTCTCTCTAACCAAGCTGAGCATGACTTGTAAATTCTGTCCCTTCTCTGGATATTCCAGTCTGGTTTTTGCTAATGCCACAATTCCCCCCCCCCAATCCTACCAGGACAAATTTTAGGGAGGCAAAGCAACTTAAATGAGATTGCAACCTTTCCTGCCTGCCAGCGCAGGGGGCACGTTCCTCTTTGTGATGAACAGCTGCACTTCCAGAACCTTTTCAGCTCAGAGGTTGTTTTCTTGCCCACCGCCCTTACGCAGCAGCTTCTCTGTGATAACAGGCTGAGCGCCGAGGCTCTCTGGTCTCATTTCTAGCCCTGCCTCGACTCCCGAGGCCAAGATTTAGGAGGAAGGGTGTTCAAACGTGAGCAGCAATTCGTAGAACCATTAGCAGGGTAAAGGAGAAGAAAACTGAGCTACGTCAGCAGGAAAACTAACCTTTATTTAAAGCTCTGTTCTAGAAAATAAACGGATTCGTGAACACGACAGATGCTTTCAAGCTGGGTAATGTGCTCTTACCTCACTGGATGCTGGCTCCAACTCAGTCTTCAGGGCAGGTGCCGGAGGTGGTGGAGATGGAGCTTTCTCCTCCTCAGGTGTGGGAGACAGTGGGACATTGACTAAGAAGGATAGAGGAACATCTTGATAGCACACCGGTCCAACGTCCCCCTGTGGCTACCATTGCCTCAGATCGTCTATCTAACTCCCAGTAGTTGCTTGCAACCAGTATTTAGCTCGAGGTTTACAGCTTGTAACTTAGATTTGTTTAATTCAGGTCAGGCCAATGCGTTCCAAGCCTCCAGGCAGGCAGCTCACCTGGCACAGAGGCGCTACATGCTGTGGTTCCTACAGGAAGGATGGTGGAGGGTGGGATAGGATGGGAGAAGGGCGTTTTTGGCAAGCCGTGATCAGTTCCACTGAGAGAAATGTGAAAAATAGGCACAGAAATTGGAGTATTTTACCCACTTGTTCATTAAGAAGAGGGACCATCACTCATTTAGAAGTTAGAAGAGGTAGGGTTAAGGCTACGTATTCCCAAATCCCTGGATGACCTTAGTCTCTCTACCTCTCTGCCAGTGGGGGAGCAGAGCCATTGCTTCACAAGCAGGGCTACAAATCCCAAGTGATCAATGCTATCAGCTTGAAATTACCTTGATCTGAGAATTAAGTGCAACGCTATCCACTCTAAAAGGCCCTCAGGGACACCCTGGCCCCTCATTTGAGGAAAAAAAGCCCAACAAAAACTAAAAACCACAACCAAACCACCCCCAGAAACGAAGTCCCCTCTCTCATCAGCAGTCATCACCTACGTTCCTTTTCATGCCGCAGATTGCTGCGGTGACCGAGACCCTGGAATCCTTCCGACACCCAAACTGACCAAAACGGTCGAGCCCCCCTTGGCAGGTCTGTCCAGAGCAAAGCCAGCTCTGGGAGCTCTCAGGCAGGGTCAGCGGGGCCTTGGTGAGCCTAGCAGGGCGTAAGAAAGCTGGGGTCCCTCTCCCCTGGGGCTGGCAGGAGGACGGAGCCGTGACAGCGAAGCAAAAATCGATGCAGGGCAAGGAGGGGGAAGGTGGAGCACCTCGCACCACGCGGCAGGCACCACGAGGAATTTAAGTGATTTTAACAAATCCTCTTCGAGTCCAAGCCGCGCAGGCCCTCGGCCGTGGGGGCGAGCTAGGAATGTGGGGGGGGGAGAAACTCCTCATCTGACCTATTGCTTAACAGTAACAATGCTGCTGCTGGACGGGAGGACAGAGTGCCTGCTTGGCTTCTCCTCCCGCTCTGCTGGCTGCAGCCCTGCATTCATGCTGTCGTCGTAACACGAATTCTGGATCCGTAGCTGTCCCAGCCGATTAGGTCAGTGTTAAGAGTTATGACTGTGCCAGGCGCGCGGCCAGCTGACCTTCATAGGTTAAGAAGGGCTCAAGTGAAACGGTGGTTGGCTGCCAACGCTAAATAATAAATTACGTTCTTCAAACGAGGACTCAGCCTCCTAACTACTTCAGTAAGCGAGGCACAGAAATGCAAACAGAGCGGGATAACATGACTCGGTATTTCACCTTGCTCCAAAGCGCCGGCTCTGGCAGCTCCGCGAGGACAAAACTAAACAAGGGATCTGCTCGAAGGTGCGAACTGCTGGGGCAGCCTGCGAGGGCAGCCGAGGAGCTGCGGGGAACTCAAAATGCTCCATATTTATCCCAGTCTCACAGCAACTGCGGGCTGAAGCGCCCCGAGACTGCCAGGACTGAAGCTGCTTCGCAGGCTACCCAAGCCGATCACGATTTTTAAGAGCGTAGGCTAAGAGGGCTGAAAACCAGGCTGGGAAAAAAAAAAAACAAACCTGCCAGCTCGGCCACGCTGGAGCAGAGGCTGCTGAGGGACCTTCCGTGGGTCAACTCGGCTGTTCTTGCTTGGGGGAAATTTGTTTTTTGGTTGGTTGGTTGTTCTTTAGCCTCCTTAGAGTGAGTTGCCCCAGCTTTGGCAGGCAGAAGGCACCTTCTTCCCACGGCAGCGTGTTTCAGAGGGCCATCGAGCTGCATCTCTGTTACTTTATTATCCTCCCCTAGCCAGCACAGCCCTCTGACATGTGATAACTCCTGAGTCAACCCCGAGCTGCCGCCCACAGTTTACTCAACAGCAACAGCTGCGTGAAATGGATACAAGTTGGGCAATTGGATGTACCAAAGATGTAAATCCTGGCTTTGTTTGGTTTGCTCTGACCCTGCCTGGAAAAACTGTGAGAAGCTTTAGTGCTTCTGCTGCGGCTCGCCGAAACTGATAGAGTTTGTAGGTCACAGTGCCACTGAAATCACCCTCCAAAGTGGCTGTAAAACACTTGTCAACACTGCGAAAGTCTGCTTGTGTTGGTATAGCTGGGGCTGCCAAAACCTCCTGTCCTCTGCGGACACACTTGTGTAGTTTATTCTGGCACCGGGAGTAAAACAACCTGCAGTGACTAAGGCACCCTCAAACCAATATAACTTTTTAATGAAAAAAAAAAAATCATTTAAATGGAGATGATTGTGCCTTGTGGCCTCTCTGTATTTTCCTCTCGGTACAACATGCTGACCCTCGGGTAAGAAGAGCTTGCTTGGGGCTAATTTCTGTGCATTAATTGCAGGCTAAGATAGAACAGCTCAAAAGACTTGCCCTGACATAAGAGAGCTGGGCACCGGTCGTGCAGACCCAGCTTCAAACCCACAAAGTGCCCCTGCCACCAGAGGAGGTCGGCCGGCTCGGCGTGTCAGTGGAAGCAGCAGCTCGGCTGTTTGCCTCTGGTACCTGCCCTGGCGGTGTGGTTTCCCATCTTGCATGTTTAAAACTCACCCCTCGATCGTCTGTGGGTGAATTCTGAGGGTGCTGGATGAACCGTGCCCTGGCTGGCAGCGGTTTCCAAACGCTCCTCGTTAAAACTGCCCCTGCTCTCTGGAAAAAAACCTCTTTCCAAGGGTAAATGCTCTCAAAGTCCAGCTGCTGTACAGTTTTTAAAAGTTGTTTTACCCAGCTTACATCTTCAGTCTTGATTAGCGGATGTAATATTGCCTACACGAGCGATGTGGCTTCAGTCCGAGCATTTCAAAAAATCCCAATCCATCTTCTTTCGCCCAGCTGGATTTAGGAGGGCGAGCAACAGAACCAGAGCACTGACCACAGACCTCATCGGGGTGGTTTAGATAGTCAACAGCTTAAAAAGAAAGACGGGAACTCTCTCATTTCTAATCTTTCCCTGTTGAAAGGGGGAACGGTACAAAGCTAATCTGGGTATTTTAATGACTAAAGCCACATAGAGCGAGGTTAATAAGGTAAGCGGGCCCCCAACCCGACCAGATCCCTGCTTTCTATTTGTGAAATGAGTTAACTCAAGCTTGAAAGCATAAATGAACCAAAAGGAGAACGACTAAGAGAGTTTGGTGCGTGCACTGAGGCTAGGACTACGTGCAGTCTCTGAAATAAATGAAAACCCGAGGCATTCACTAGTCAGCACATGCTAACGTAACGCGGGTATTCAGCAAGAGACTGAAGAGCTCAAACACCACCAAAAAACAGCGGGTGCGCAGCAAGGAGGAGTTTAGAGGACGCTAGAGAAGGTGCTCCTTTGTTTATGAGGGTCTCATGGCACTGCCCATAGCCCCATGATGTTATAGGAGCTCCGAGAGAATGAGAGCAGGCAAGCAGGCTGGGGGGTCGCCCCTCAGCTTGTTCAGGGCACCGCTGGGGTTCCCCAGCTCGCCGGCAGCAAAAAGAAAGCCAGACCACCAAGCTTTCATCCTTCAAATAACAGCCTCCCCGCTCGTCCCCGCCACGTGCCTGGAACAGAGGATTCCTTGCTGCCTGCTCGCCAGCAGAGAACTGATGAGCTGAGAGATTCCAGCCCGGCACGGAGCAGCGCTTCAAGTGGCTAAGCGGGGCTGATTTCAATCTGCCCTCTTCACAGCAAAACAACGCGGCCTGTCAGTGGGCTGGGCGATGAGTAAATGGAAAGACCAGATAATAGCTTACAAACATTTAAAGAAATAAATACCAGAGAGTGTGGGCACGCGTAGTTTTTATGGCTAAACAGGGAGCCGCACGCAGGAATGTGATGAAATTGAGACCGATCGTGAAGAACGGCTTCCTGAGAGATTTATCATTCTGGGGAATAGTTCGAGTAGAAGTGACGGATGCCTGATGACACAGATCACTGGAAATGATGCTGGGCAAGAGAGGAACCATGAAAATAGGCCTAAGGTGGCATGGAGACTGCTACGACATCCAACAGCATTCGCTTCCCTAACTTGTTCTACAGATTCTCTTCGTCTCATGGTTATTTCTCGTGGGCTAGCCACACTAAGGAAGCAAACAGCTTCCGTTCTCCTGCCGGAGTCCCGTCTCTTTACTAGTGCGACCTATAAGCTGTTTCACCTTTTTTGCTGAAGCTGTATATATGTCCTGGTGGTTTCAATTATTTGTCCATAATGATCTCCAAATTCTTCTCCCGATCAGCTCGCTGGATGACTGCTCCATTTAGCACGTATTCCCTAGCTCGGCTCCCAGCTTATTTTCCAGTTATCTATATTGAACGGCATTTGTCACCTCAATTATCCAAATTCTTTGGAATCTGGCTCTGCTGTTCCTCATTATAAGCCCAAATTTTGCGACGTTCTGGGCACCCTCCTCCTATCACAGCCAACAGCCACCGAGGAGACGCAGAGTCGCATCGGATCCGGCTGAGCTGTTTGCCTCCAGTTTCTCTATTATTTTATTATTTTTTTGGAAGTCTTGCTTCCAGCGCTGTCATCTTCCAAACCATTTCTATAAACAGACAGAATAAAGATACTAAAAATGACCCTGAGAGCCGGGAAGGTCACTTTGTTAAGTGTTTACTCACTAAATAAACTGGTTACGACCAGTCCCACAACTCTGGGAGGCGTAATAATCTTTCACAAGAGATTCGAGAACCTCCTTCGCACACGTCAGCGTGACTGGCAGCACACTTGGTGAGGAGACAGCCAGATCTGAGCTAAGCTAAAACAAAGACTGAATGACTGAGGCATCTCAATGGTATGCTGAAGTGCACGCAGCACAAGAAAAACACAAAACACTCGAGCTACAGCCATTTGCACGGTCTTTAGTGCTCTGAACTCTTCCCTCGGCCATTGACCAGCAGCCTCGGATAGCAATGTGATCGGAATCAGGCCCGACCTACGTGTCTGGCTGTTTACGCATCTCTTACCTTCCTCATCACTGCTGTCAGACTCCAGTTGTTTGATTCGCTTCCTCTTTTTCTTTTGAGTTCCGGGCTCTCTTTCCTCCTCGTTATCCGACTTGTCCAACCTCTTCATTTTACTGCCACAAAGAAATGAAGGAAAAAAAAGGGATTAAAAAAAAAAAAAGGACATGCTGTCCCTCATGTGAGTGTGAAAACGTTGCACGCATTTATACAAGTATGTTCCTGATGGAAGTACTGCTAGCAAGGAGATCTAACACCTCTGTACCTCTCAGGAACAGATGAGCATCACATAAGCTGAAATATGCTTACCTGTACAATCAGACATCGGTGCAAGAGCATTTTCAAGCCTCTCAACCTTACCCCTCTCCAGTTCTCCAAAACAAGGAGGGCTTCTTTAGCCCCTCTGCAGTTCAGTTTTTGCCCAGCGCCTCACCTAGCTTGGCCACAGCAACCTGGCAAGAGCACATTCCTGATCTTGTCTCTCTAGCTCAGGCTCCCAACCACCAGCAGTGTCCCCAACAGCATCGTTCAGAAGCTCTTTTGACAGACTGCTCGCCACTGACTGCCTATGAGGTAGTGTCTCAGAATCCTGGAGCCATTTTTAAAGACTACTGGAAAAATAAAATAGCTTCTTTCTTTTTACTGTTGGCGAGACGCGTCAGACTAACAAGCCTGGAGGCTAAAGGCCCACGTATCCTCACGGAGCTGGTACAGCCCAAGTGGCCTTCCCACCACCACGCTGCCAACACGCAGTTTCCAGGCCCCTTGCTTTTTGAGTAAGACTATCAACAAGCACCGACTGCGATGGTGGGCTGGGCGGTGCGCTTACCTATTCATTTAAAAATGGATCGAGACCACCAATTAATTACTCACAGGCCACCGGAGAGCCATCAGCCTGTAATGATTTTTTGTCTCTGTCAGTTTGGGTTGGATTAAACACAAAGGGCTGAACTTCAAATTCACTTGGAGTCTCAGCCCAAAGTAAACCAGCGGCATTGAAAGCAGCAGCACATTAGCTATGGCAGTCAACAAGCAGAACTTTGTGTGCCGGGAGCTGTGTACATACAAGCTCGGGAATATTCTACCTTCCCTGCAGCACAGGTGCTCCTGCCAGCCCCCCCAGATTGCCTGTGGGGTCAACGCTAAGCCCGCTCACAGCACGAGGCTGTCTCACGGAACGCCGCCACCCCCCTCACTGGACCGTGTCCCTTCCCATTTGGGATGGCACAAATGGCCCTGAGGCATCTACAGCACTACGTGGAAAAGAAATATTGAGAATGAATTCTAAGAAAGATAATTTTAGGCACGTTGAGTGCAATTTAGTAGCTGAAAACAGGAAGTACGCCAGCATCATATGACTTGCCAGCTTCATGCAGGCCATCAACAAACAAGTTAAGAGCTTACAGGGACCCTGAACACCTTTGTATGACCCACCTTTGGGTATGACCCACCTTTTCTTGTCCTTTTGTTGAGTTTTAGCAGGCTCTGTTTTCCTCCCAGGCTTCTCTACGACAGCGTTAGGGGATGACTCTGGTTCTGCTACAGGAACCGAAGCCTTGACTACTTCTTTTTCCTCCTTTGGCTGCTCAGGCATGGAGCTGGCTTTGAGTTTATCTGTGAAAAAAGCATTAGAAAAAAAAGAACACTGGGCATTCCGTATGAATGACAACTTATAAAGGAGTTGGCTAAAGAAAAGAGTATGCACCAGGAACACCAACAACACTACAGATGATGCAGAATCATTAAGGGATCTGCATGGACCAAGCTATGTCAGATGAAAAAAGGGCACGTTTCAATTGCCAGATGATTTACTGGTTTGCTTCCGTTGCTCCTGATGGCACAGCCTGAGCACACCACGAGCCAGGTGTGCTGCAGTAGCTCATAAATTCTGCAAAGAAGGCCAGGAGGGGATGGCAGAAGCCTGCCTGGTCTCCAGGATTGAAGGCACCACATCAGGATTGTGAGCCCATCTTCTGCACGTTCCCCTTGGCACCGCATCCACCTTTATCGTCAGTTGACCCCTTCCAAATCAGAGTTTTAATCAAGCACGAAGAAGTCCAGAAACAGAAGAACCAGGACTGATGAAAAGCAACGAGAGATGCACACGGAGCCCACATGAGAGCCCACAATCAGTATTTTTAGGAACGTAGCAGCCTGTCTCTTCCCCAACTCCAACCAGGAACCAGCCTCTTCTGCCTACGCAGCACCACGTACAAGGACAACTCTGCTGCTAAGCCTTAATCTAGCACCAGACAAGAGAGAGCAGGGGGGGAGTGGAGAACAAATAATAGATGTATCAACCTGATAGTCCATGCTGTTAGCACAGGCATGTGCACAGGAAGAGACAATTTAAAGAACTGTTATCATCCCAAGCAGGAGATGCCTGGGTGAAGCGTTTATCAGTGAGACCAACGACACTGTCAGCATGAACAGAGGCTGCTGAGAGGGCTGAGAGACTTCTGAGAGGGCTACGAGACTTCATGCCAACACCTCTCTGACACCGCCTGGCAAACAGGCTGGCTGCTTCACCGAGCGAGGGAAAACAGCTCAGAAGGAAGAACTTGAACGACAGCTATCTTATTTGTGATCAATAGCGTAGAGGCGAAGGACCCAATTACTGTTAACTCAGGACTTTCTGGCAGCGGTGAAATCTTTGAAGCCAGGAGTGACGTATCAACATGTAGGGAATCAATCTCCCTCCTGGAATCACCCTGTATTTTCTGTACACATAATCATTTCCATTTCTGCTCAATTTGCTCCCTCCCCGCAGTCACCCCACAAGTTTCAGAGGGCTCAGCAGAGGGCCTAGCCCCATGGGAAGTCACAGTAACACATCCAAAGTTTTCTTTTATTGCCATTGCATTATCTTTACCAGGCAATTTCAATTTCCCGGGGTTTTAGAATATGAACTTTGGTCTAGGGCTCTTCTCAGATCTTAAGAACTTATCGGAGCTAACTGTAATACCTGCCCTTCGTCTTGAGTCCGACGCTGAAAGCATCCTCAGTGAGCGTGGTTTCAACAAAGCAGGAACTTGAAGATTCCCAGCAGTGCTGCTCACTGTGTGTTCTCTGACAACTGTAGCCCACAGACTCAAGCAGTGGGTTCATAGAGAGTGAATTTTGCTGTTTGCTCTCACCCAGTAGCTCTTTGACTTCTCTAGTATTCTTTGTAAGAGCATCTTTGAATAATTTCCAACGTGTCTTCGAAAGATTCCACATCTTTTCCTTAGACTTGGACAATTTCAGCTGGAAGTGGCCTCCAGAGGCCATCTAGTCCAACCCCTGCTCAGAGGGGAAGCCCACCCCTCACTTTTCTACGCTGATAATTAGCTCTTCAATTTGCAGTAATTAGCCCTAAATCTAACTATAGACTCCTCAGTGGTTTGTGATGAAATTCAAGCATCATTAACATGCTCTGCGTAACGGGCTTTGGCACTCGCTTTACCAATAGCTAATCTTCCAGCCAAAAGTACTCACTTTAAATCAGATTTCTTCTGCACTAAAAATCCTTCCTGGGTTAGTCTGCACAAACACGTCATTTTAATTGATCTCCACCCAGCAAGCTTGTTGTCTGAAAAATTCCACTTACAACTTTTCTCTAATTTTTGCCTCAAGAGCTGCATGCAAAAAAAAAAAGAAAAGAAATTAACCCTTCTGAGTTCAAATGAATGACCTTCAGAAAAGAAGGGATATAAAGGAAATCCAGCAAGCCTCATGCCTTGGAATTTGCGGGGAATGAAGGGGAAAGTTCTACTCCTTCCTCTCTGTTTATGCCTCCCCATCACAGCTGCACAGCAAGACACCTGATACCACTGATTATTTTTAATTGTTGGTGGAAAAAAATTGATTTTCAACGTCCCTTAGGACTTTTTTTTTTTTCCTTAAACTACAGAGGACTGGTCCCTGACCACAATGGTTTCTGAAAACTGATGCAGGTTATAAAGCACTTACTCATGGCAGCTTTTCCAAAGAAGTTGTTCATTATGTTGCCCTTCGCCGGTGCTTTGCTGCTTACTGCAGACACCTGGAAGCAAACAGAGGTGTAACCACAGGAATTATTCATGAAACGCAGCCCTCAAAACGCACAGCACTGCTTCTGGACAAACCAAATAAATACGTATAATTAGCTGACTAGTCGGTGTCTTGGATTTCAACATCTGTTTAGGAGAAGTTGAAAATACGAGATAATACGTGGATTGAAGGGCTGGGAGTAAGTCACTTACCACCCCTTAAGCTAGGCCTTCAAGTCTAACCTAGGTCACATTCCCATGTGATGGCTGACAGTGTGACTGAAATAAGTGGTTGGGATTTGGGTGGGTTCCCAGTAAAGAACTGTTCTTTTTACAAAATATCAGTGCCTCGATTCACAGTAACCGACAGGGGAAAGAACACAGGTTGGCCAAACCATGAAGACTTTATCCAGCTAGTCTGGCACATACGCTGTTCTGCTGAGCAAAAAAAAAAAAAAAAGGTATCACTGCTCCATTCCATTGCTGTAGCCACCAGCAAAATGAAAAATCACACACAAAACAGAAAGCCTGAAAGCTTGGCCTCTTAATCCCATTTATTTTCATGCAAAAAAGGCAACCAGACGCTAAACTTTCCAAAGCGCTCAGACAAGCACGTTTCATCAGTTCTCGATTCACTAGAAAAATCAGAAAAATGAACCAAAATGCACTCCATTGTGATTAAAAAAAAGCTAAACTTTATACAGAGAACATTACCACTTTAATACCCACTTACTGGCCAATCTGCTTTAAAACCACTTGTACTGATTAAAATTAAAACACAGCCCTGTGCTGGAAAAAACAGCAGCTGAGAAGATAAACATTTTAGTCTCGCACAGGTCAGGCTCTGAAACCTCCCTCGCAGACCAAGTTTAAACACCTTGATACTTTTAAGACCTGGACTTCTCACATTTCACTTATTGCTCAAAACAAATCCTTTTAAGCACAATAGAGAGCGCGAGATCCTCCGCTGCTGTATATATTGGCCTCACTGAAGACAATGGAACAATTGTCTCAATAATGCAGCTATGCTGGTTTATACTAGCTGGAGATCTGGCTCAAGGAGGAACGTCAAAGCATCAAAGTCACGGCAAATACACGTCTGCGGAGAGGTCAGGAGCACGGCACAGCGCACTCCCCTCTGATGACAGAAGGCACGACTGTACTATACGGTTACATGCTTACAAGAGCGCTGCCTGAGCTCTCCCAGGGGACAGCAAGTTTAGCGCTAGAGGCGCTGGATGAAGCCGCGCTTCGGCTGGTTAAGGTCATTGAGGTTGAATAAGCACAAAGCTAGGGGCTGTTAACCCAAAGGGTCTGAGGTAACTTACACCTGGGGCCTCCTTAGCCTCTGCTTTGGTTTCTTTACTCGTGTCCTGGGGTTTGGAAGCGGCTTTGGCTGCGAACAGCCCCATGATGCCCTTGGGTTGCTGCGAGGTCTGCTTGGTGGCTGACGGACCGTGGCCGTTGACGGCGGGCACGCTGGCAGCACCCGTGTCACTCGGCGGCTGGGAAGCCGCCTGTGCCGATGTCTGTGCTTGAGAAGCTTCAGCGGGCGTCCTGGGGACGGCGGCAGCGCAGTGAATGGCACTAAACCTGTGCGACGGAGTGAGAAATTTGATTAGCCTTTGAACTTCTTAGTTTTCACCTCGGCTTCCTCCCCAGCAGCGCCCTACTTCTCTGGTTCTGCGTTCTCCTGTTATGGGAAAAAAAAAAAAGAGCAATTTAATTCGTGCACGGGACAAGAAAGAAAGGCTGGCACTGAGCAAAAGCGATGGAGACCTCGACTGAAGAGATCAGCTGAACCTGTCAGCAAGAGCCAGAGCATTCAAATGCAAAACAAGCCGCTGGGATTTCATGGAAGGGGGGAGCCCATCTCCACACCCAGGGTGGGGATGGAGTGAACTGCATTTTATTCCTAAACTGGTTACGCTCTCCAAAGCTCACAGCCTAAATAGTGTTACTGTCTGATGATCTAAAACATTTACAACTTTCAGATGCTTTGACAGGGTCCACTCTCGCTGCAGCAAGCGGCTGCAACCTCACCAGCCAGGTAAGTAAATCACAGCTGCGAGTAAACTACTCGCAGGGCTCCGAAGACATCCACGACATTCAGTGACTTAACTATATAAAGGCATTTTCATGGAGTCACTGGTAGGCAGAGACGCAGCTCAGCTTGCGGCGGTCTGAAACGTGATTGTTTGGGAATACTGAGATACAAGAATTAAACGATGGGCTCACAGTTACAAGACAATTCACTGAGAGTCAGGAATAGCTGTACCCAAAAATAACTGAATTCTGCTCCCCACTGTGCAAATCACAGGCAAGGCTTTCCAGATTTCCCACAGAAATGCCACAAGAGAGCACAGACTCACGCCTTCCAAGCCAGTGAATTGCATAGTGTAATTTTTATTTGCGTAAGAAATAAATCAGTTTTCTGCCAATTAATCGCCGTGCCTCGGCATCAGCAGCTCACATGCAGCCAGCTTGTACGCGGGTCAGAAACCGAAATGGATTGGCAAACAACACCTTTGCAGCACTTCTGGGCTGCGGCAGCAATCCCTCAACATCCAGACCCTTAGTGGAAGGAGAGGAGACATTGAAGGGAAATATTCCTGCTTTCCTTTCTACTTTCAGCCTGTTCTCACCATGGTCAACGCAGCGCTCTATCTAGATGGCCTTCCCTCCTACTCCACAAACACTCGTGAGCAACACCAGCAACTCCCCAGATTACAGTTGATGCTTTATTGTCGATGCCTGCATTGATGGTGCAGCGAGCACACGTAAACCTTCCCTCTGGGAAGTTACCTTGCCCTACGGCTGCTGCGCGACTACAACGTGGGGGCTCGATCCAAAATCCGCTAAATAATCGCTGAAAAAACAAGCGATGTTTGGACTATGCTCTGCTTCCACTTGGAAAGCTGGCGTTAGGAGCATGCATCAAAGCCCCTTGTTCATATGAGAACATCTCGCCACCTCCTCCGTCTTCACAGCATAAGAGGTCCCATAGACAGAAGAGAATAGAGATCCTCGCCCCAGAGCTTACGAGATATATGGACTGAGAGGGAAACAGAAGAAGCCAGGAGGTTCTGTTTGCTGTAAACATGCACACAGGCGGACCTCTGTCTTGCGCAGGTACTGCGGGGATCTTGTCCCAGCTGGAAGAAGCGATTCACGCAGCTACCGAGTCCAAGGGAGAGGGAACACGGTCAGTTTGAATTTAGCTCAGCCAGGCCACAAATGAAGAAGCTGCCTTTTACTCAGTTTGCTTGGGAAACACCGCTCCGAATCCAGGCAGAGAATTAAACGTAGGCTTCAGAAAGAGATTTCAGAATTGTCTAAACCTTCTGGATGCACAACTCTGAAAGGCAGGCTCCTCTAAGGCACAAGTATCACCATGCAGGGGTGCCTTAGCACAAACTGCAAGGAAACTACAGCCAAAGAAACAGCACACATCTTCCCTGAAGCTGGGTTTTCTAGCACTTACTGTGGTATTGACATTCGCATTTAAAATACAGCTTCGAGAGCATTATTTTCTGGCCCACTGTCTTGTAAGGCAGCTACGTTTCCACCCTTCTATGCTATACTCTTCCTGTGACACAGCATTCAGGCATCCCGCTTCTAAACCAGATTGGTCACGGCACCGTAAGTACTGATTACATCAAGATGAAGCCGTCAGGGTGGAAACACACAGAAATGAAAAGCCCCAGCAGCCAGGCACCACTCAGAAGGCAAATCGATGCCCTCCGGAGACCAAAGGCCCTCTGAATTCTAAGACCACCTTTCTCTAGTTCGACCATGAAGGACACTCGTGCTGCTTGGTCTGTCTGCACTTTGGGTTCTTATCTTAGACATGGAGAGCTGGTTTCTGGAAGTCATCTTTTAGAGGTGGAAGAGACCAGTGGATGAAGAGACAGACTCACAAAGCATGAGGCAAGCTCAGGTTAGTGCTTTCCTGAACTCATCGCTCGTGTCTTTGAACGTCTGTTTCGATTTACTCTTCCTGTGTGACAGAGAACTGGATAAAAATGATTCAGGGTGACCTGGAGAAAAATGTTTCTAGCCATCAGACAAGAAAAGTACTGGAACACTGTTGGAGTAACAGAGCAAGCGAACTGACCGTAAGCTGGAGCTAGCTCAGTTTATAAAACAATGATACAATTTATTGTCTAGGGACGGGTCTGGCATGACTTCTTCGAGCCTTCTAAAAATTCAGGCATGTCTGGTAACCGCTGACTTCTGCTGAAGCGCCCTGTGTAACAACATCTCAATCTCCGATCACGCAGCGTAAGAAGAAAAACCAAGACGTAACTCACTTGCTGCAGTTGTGCAGGTTTGTTTTGACAATGTCGTAGTCGGTGTTGTAGAGCGGCCCGCTGTCTTTGAGCAAGGCTTTCTGGATGCTGTAAACGTGCACGCTTGCAATCGTGGCCAGTTTAGACTTCATTGCTGAGTGGGGAAAAAGAGAAGTCCTGTTAGCACGGCCTTTAGAGAATCAGGTGACAGCTTTAAAGTGTTCTGCTCTGCCTCTGATGGCAGAAACACTGGCAGACAGTCCCCGTGACAGCAAGGACCTGCAAATCAAAATATATAATTGTACCTTCTTCTAATGGCCACTAACTGAGAGTTCACGGTAACAGACTCCACGAGCCTGTCAAATGTGTTTTCCACCGTACACACCTGGTTTTTGCACAGCTGAACTGAGATGATCTCCTAGTGCTTACCTAAAAAACATCCAGTGTCTGGGATTCAGAATATCTGACACGATTACCTAAGGCTGAGGAAGAAAATAGGTGGCGATACCTCAACCCTGCTGCAACTGCTCCCTGCCACTGAGCACCTGCTGTTACGACCAGAGTTGCAGTGTTTTCTTTCATAAGCTGCTGAAATCAATGTTTTATCTCTCCTGTGCTGTTCAGGCTGCAATCCCCTTGAGACGAGAGCTGTTCTTTAGGAACTCTCTGTTCACTGCTCATCTCGCTCTTTCCACACAGCCCCGGTTTGGGACAGAGCTTCTAGGCACTGCAAAAACACACACGGTAATCATTGCTTGGGGCCATTCCTCGACTGTGCAGCCCTGCTCCCATCACAGACCTCAGCCTCTTCCAAATCTAAGCCAAACGCCTGGCCTGTCTTCTAATACAAGAAACATAACAACCCTTTCTTCCACGGCAAAGCAGAACTTTACGCAGCGCGCATAATTCAACGAGCATGACAGGCAGCAGTGGCACTGCTTGACAGTCTGCTGCCCTGATGAAGACAACCCAGCTAGAAATCCACTTCAGGTTTCAGAAAGGGAAATCTCACAGGCCTTTCAAGTCGGTTCATTAATATCGGTGTTAAAGGTCTCAAACGCCACGCTACGTTCTCAAACGCCAAAGATGTTACTTGAAAGCGATGAGGAGCCTGCAGCTGTGTTTCAGTTGCTACAGGTTGGATCTCATTAGCAGGACCAGACGTGGAAAAAGACAGTAAAACAACTGACAAATACACGGGGAGCAGGCTGGGAAGCAGTGTGACAGCGGTGGGTTTTGGTGTTGTTCGTTGTTGGTTTTGTTTTGATGTTTTGAACACTTTTTCCCGTGAAAACAAATACCTCATGGGATATTAAATTAATATCGAGATCTTGCCTTTAATCAATAACAAGAACCATCTCCTTCAGCGTCCTTGGAAGCCTGAAGGCTCCCAGTTGGTCTGAAATGCTGTGAGACACACGGCTGTGCACTGCTCATTTACTGCTGCCTTTAAGGAGGAGCCGTCTGTCAGTGGCAGGGAGGTGGAAAAGAATCCCTGTCGACTAAAATGTGCAACCCAGAAATCAGACCCAAATCCCGAGTCTGTAAAGTTACCCAGCTGCTGGCTCAGACACTCAAAATTCTGAGAAAAAGCTAGTACAAGAAGTACACACCTGAACCCGACAGCTTGACTAAGCATTTATGTGCAGATGGCAAGTTCTGAGCTTTACTCACTTTGCTGCTCTTTCAAAGAAGAAAAGGGTAATTTTCACGATCTGCTTACCTTCCAGCTTATCCTCTCTCACTACTGCAACCTTGTGGCACTGTAAAAAAAAGAAATTTTATTAATCTTAAAACTTGAAAAGATCTGTTGTTAGGACTGATATTTTCAGTTCTCTATTGAACAAGAAAGCCTGCGGACTGGAGGTGCAGCTTCACAGAGCTCTGCCGACGCCTTTAAACCACCCTCAGCTGTTAGTTTTCCCAGCTCTATCTTCCTACTTTCCTAGGGCACCGCTTCACAGATAAGGAGGAACGCTCAGTCCTCCGTTCCTGACACCAGGAGATGAGATATGGACAAGACGAGAACAAAACAACTGCAGCACAGCTGAGAAAAAGCAAAGGAACGCAGCTGAAGACCGACGGCTGGGAAGCTGACGCAGCAGCCACATACATGAAGACTGCCTGTGAAATTTAGCATAGCGTTATCTAGCACAGACAGGGCACAAGAAAACCAAGATGCAATGAAAAAGATAAGCATTAATTTTAACAGCCAGAAACAAATGTTTCCAGAAATGTGCCCCTACAGCCTGTGCTTTTTTCCAGTCTTCAAGGACTACACCTGCTCTGTGACATTCAACAGGCTGCAGTTAGCACAGAGAGCACCCAAACAGCCAGGCTCGATAAAATCCATCCATTAATTGTGTGCTTCATTGATACCAGGCTACCCAGCAGAAGAACAAGAGGCAAGAAACTGTAGGCAGCCTGAAAAGGTGAAGAAAGATCAGCAGTCTTGGTCCCCCACTGAGGCTGAATAAGCAGCAAGCAGACAGCATGCAGCGCTTAAAACACGAGGAGAATTCTTTGTGACAGATTTCTAGTCCTGTCTCCGGACAGGCAGCTCTTGTAGCTGAATCCACAGCCTTGTGGCTACCCCTACTGACAGCAGACAGTAGTGCAGGGTGACCAGCAGGCACAGGGTTGGGATCTGAAGCACTCTCATCCATTTCCTCGCAATAATTGACTTGTGCCAGGTGTTACCCACCAGCTACTCCAATGCCTGCACATCTTCTGGAAGCGTTCTCCAGATTTTCCAGCTCTGGATAGGCCTCAGACCCCTCTGCATTGCTCCATCTTTGCCCCTGCAACCTATTGCTGCGGGTCGGCTTTCTTAGAAGTCACTGCGATTGTAGGGCTCAAAACCAAGATGTTTAAAAATGAGGTGGGAAGGAAGAAAAAGTGACCTTTAGGCATTTACCTTACTAAATTTCTCTTGTTTTAAAAATACTGCTGAGTACAAAAAATGAAATAAAAAAATCTGCCTCCTACGTATCCAATGTCAGAATTCACTTATTGCTATTATTAAGTTTGCCCTGACGTGTTTAAAACAACGCGTTTGCAAACTTCTTGCCAACTGTAGTGAGCCAAGAGCTCCTACCTCGTTATTTCCAAAAGAAACCAGGGGAAAAAAAACTGTTAAACTCAGGCCGTAGGTTGGACACTATCGATACATCTTTTAAAAAAATAAATTCCACCGTTCAGAGCTTACACAATAAATCACTACCTTCCTTTTCAGGCAAATTTGGAGATGTAAAGGGAGCACCCAATGCCTGTGAACCGGTTATTTAGAAAAACTGAAAAGGGGGGTGGCTGTTTCTCTCCCCGGTCTGCTGACAAAAGCCAGCGCACCCCGAGATGGACTAATCCTAAATGAAGACTATGGACTGCATTTTAAAAGATATTTGGGTATCTAGAGGCATGAATAGACACCTGGTGGAACATTGAAGGCACTTAGGGTTCAGGTTTTTTTTAACTCTTATGAGAGCAAAAGGGAACAGGCAACCAATTCACTCATTTTCTTAAAAAAAACCCTCCTGAGGTACCTACCTGAAATTATAGGTGGTATTTTTGCAAACCTGACAAGCAGTAACGAGAAACAATAAATACATTGCCTACAAGTAGTTAATGTGTTTATTTGCTTTGCAAGTCAAATTATTTTTAACTACAAGACGTTGTTTCTTTTGTACACCATGATAAGTAGTTACCTTATTTAACAAGACAACTTCAACTGAATTCCAGACTCTCTCCAAACACTACTTAGCACGCTTCTGCTCCACAGCAGATCCTGGAAAATGGATTAGCTGATCTCATAAGGGCCCCTCCGGACTGTTTTCTAAAATCTGTTGTCCGGTCATAGCAATAGGGTAGAGAGATAGGATTCTTAAGATTGATAGAGTCTTAATTTGATAAATTAAATTGATAAATTCTTGATAAATCAGTCCTTAAATTGAGAAATTCTTCAGTTCAGCTTCTGACCCAAAGGTTACAAAAGGTTAGAAAGCAAGGCAAGAACAAACAGCTCTTAGACACCTTTGAGAAATAAAACACTCACAACGTGTCCGTTCTGGATGAGGTTTCCTGCTACTAAGTAGGTGACGTGAAGCTGAGCTCCCGAGTTCTCCTTTCGTTTCCTCTCCACATAATCATACAGCATCCTGCACAAAAGAAACCGGTGTTAATCACCCAGAAAGAGCTCATCGCCACCCGTCCTGTGAAGCTTACGTAAAAAAAGAGCAAAGCTAATCTGACATGGAAACATTTTACATGAACACGGTTACTTTAACCAGGATTAGATTAACCTGACTGGGACACCTTCCTCCCTTGCCACCCTGAAGAATCTCACGGTCCAACAGCAACATTAACCAAAGGTGAAACGAATTCGAGCTCTCAAAGCTTTATGAGATGGCTGCAGATCATCTCAAATCCCCCGGGCAGCTTGTTCTGAAGTTTCCCCTTGAGAAATGCTGTTACAACCCAGCATTATGAACCACCCGACAAAGGAACTGGGAATTTTGGTGCCTGAGGACAGTGCCAGGTGCATCCATCCAGTCCCAACTACAACCATGGACACGGTGATCAGAAACACGAGGAAAGACCCTGATTAGTGACGAGGAGATTGAGCTGGGAATCAAGCTTTTAGCTCCTACCTACGCCAGTGATGTACGAGTGTCCCAGGTAGTGGCTGGTGGAGATACCTCAAGATCCTCACTGCTGCGGAGAGAGACAGCCCAAAGCCCCACCCAGCCTGGCCTGAAACACCACCAGGGCTGGGGCACCCCCAGCTCCTCTGGGCAACCTGTTCCACTGCCTCACCACCCTCTGAAGCAAGAATTTCTTCCTTGTGTCTAATCTAAACCCCAGCTCCCTCAGCCTGTCTCCGTAGGGGAGCAGCTTCAGCCCCTGAGCCTCTTTGCAGACTCCTCTGGACTGCTCTGAACCTGATCCCTGACCACTGGGACAACGTCTCTGTATTCCTCCCAGACTCTCTGTCCTCGCTTCCACCTTCTGTAGGCCTCCTTTTCCTGTCTGAGCTTGGCCAGGAGCTCCTTGCTCATCCATGCAGGCCTCCTGGTGTTTTTGCCTGACTCTCTTTGTTGGGATGCATCGCTCCTGAGCTTGGAGGAGGCGATCCTTGAATATTAAGCAGGTTTCTTGGTCCCTCTGTCCTCCAGGGCTTTGTCTCGTGGTACTCTACCAAGCAGATCCCTGAGGAAGCCAAAGTCTTCTCTCCCAGAGCCCAGGGTAGCAAGCTCCTTGTGCTCCCTCCTTGCTGCCCTCAGGATCCTAAAAGGCTCCATGTCATGGTCACCGCAGCCCTGGCTGCCCTTCAGCTTCACACTCCCCACCAGCCCCTCCTTGGTGGTGAGAATGAGCATCTCTCCTCGTTGGCTCCTCTATCCCTTGGAGGAGAAAGCTGTCAGCAGTGCATTCCTGGAACCTCCTGGACTGAAGATTGAACCTTCCTGCTTGAAGCCTCCCAGCGAGGACCAGAGCTTGTGAACATGAGGCTGCTCCTGTCTGTCTGTAGAGAACCTTTATTCTCGATCAGGTGGCCTGCAGCAGACCCCCACTGAAATGCCCCTGTCCCTGCCCTCCCTGTAAGCCTGACCCCTCAGCTCTTTCAGCTCACCCACCCCCAGGCAGCGCTTCAGGCACTCCAGCTGCTCACTGACATCGAGGGGACGCCCCCTCCTCACCTCCTTTCCCATCCTTCCCACAGAGCCCATGTCCTTCCATCCCAACACTCCATCGCAGGAGCCATCCCACCCCATCCCAAGCTGATTCGTTTCCAGCAAAGTTCTCCACCCAGGTCTGCACCAGCCCTGAAGCACACTGCAGCACCCATCACCTAAATTGTTCAGCACACACCCAGGAAAGAGACCAAACAATCTTTCAGCACATTAGATGCCCAAGTTTGATGTTCAAGAGGTTAGGACAAAGCAGTTGAAGCTACACCACAAACGTTCCTTTAGGTCCCAGCTCTGGGTGGGAACAAGGAGAAAAAGTATTTATACTGTGGGACCTGACGTGCTCATGCAACCTTCAGATCCTTAACTCTGCTTAGCCCTACCTGGCTGCATAGAAACAACCCCAGAATCCTTGAGAGCTCATACTCTGTTTTATAGACTGCTTTAAAAGGTTACAGTAACTTTTATTCCTCAAAATATACCCAAAGTCACACATTTAAGCAAAATTTGGAGAAGCAAACGATATTCTGACGGTACAGCTGATTCCCCATCCTCCAGAGAGATCATTTCCATACGTTAACCACAGGCAGGAAAGCAGGAACAGCAAGGCTCTGACACAAAAGCAAAGGCTTGCAGGACGCACCGATACCTACTGTTTAGCCTGGTTGACGTGAACTCCCAACGTATAGCTCAGCCATTTGTACGTCACCTGGAAAAGAAAAAAAAAGAAGAAAAAAACTTTAAGAAAACCTCACTCTCTTGACCGTTAAACCTCACATCCTCCCGAGGGGAAGTCGAACCCTCTCCTGTCACAAGGGACCGGGGATCTCTGGCTGCACCCCGAGTCCAACAGCACCACGTGTCGACCCTCCGGAGCCAGCAGCTCTGCCGACTTGCTGCCCTATTTGAACAGGGCACATCCTTATACCTGCTCCTCCTCCCACTCTGCCTTTTTTAAATCGAACCTCAGGCTAGGGCCTCTCCTGCCTCAAGCACACCAGTTAATTGAGTTGTTGTTAGTCTATGAGTTTATGGAAATAAATTATAATGACAGAAGCAGCTCGTGTTAGGACAACTCCTTCGACAGCCGCAAGGATGCACCGACTTTACTAGATCGGTTTCCAGGCGAAATCTTTATTTTGAAATAAAACCAGACGCACGTGGGTGCTGTTTCTGAACCTTCCTACAAGTAACAAGGCTTCAAGATGCTACAGGTGATAAATAGTAACTGCTTTGAGGCTGACCCAGCAGTAGCTGAAATGGTGGTCAGGACCGTCTCAGTCCCTTCCTGGTTTCGGGCACTTCTGGATTTTATTCCTTGAGGTAAAATATTACTGTCACCACAGCGATTTTTGTTTATTTGTTGAGAAAAAAAAAACAGGTTATAGAGGATAAGGAGCCTAGGGAGAGCTGCTTTTCCTGTGATATGAATAATGCCATCACTGATTCCCTTCAGAGAAACTAAATTATTAGAGGGGGGTTGAAAAATCCTGATATAAAAAGCATTTTTGGCCCCTTGTGAGTGGAAACCAGCACCGACGGCAACCTGCGGAGCTGCGACCTGTGGAAAAACCCCGTCGCCACCAACTCCACCGGCCGATATTCAGCTCGTGGAGCTGAAACAGCTCTGCCCGGGGCTGGCGGGGCGAGGAGGGCCCCCCGCCGCACAAAGTGGGGGGGACTCACCACCCGGTTCTGGTCGGTGACGAACTCGTCGATGTTCTCCAGGTACAGCTCGTCCTCCATGGCGGCCGGATGGGGGCCGGGCCCCGCGCCCTTCCCGCGCACCTCAGCGCCGGGGCCGCCAGGCCGCCGCCATGGCAACGCGACGGGAGCCGCGCGGGGACACAAACGTGGAGCCGGGCGCGGAGGCGCCGGGAGGGGCTTGGGGCCGTCCCGCCCCGTTGGGTCCCCGCCTCTCGTGCTGATGGGCCCGCACCTTCGTCGCAAGGCCTCGCTGTGTTCCCTCACGTCCCAGCTGCCTTGTGTCACCCCCCCACAGAGTCCCCTTATGGCCCCTTAGCCTTGCACTGTCCCCTGACAGATCCCCGCAGTATTCTCTCACATCCCCACAGCCTCGTGTGGTCCCCCCACATGTCCCCACCATGTCTCCTCACATCCCCACAGCCTTCTACTGTCCCCTCACGTGTCCCCACTGTGTCCCCTTACATTCCCCCAGCCTTGAGCTGTCCCCTCACGTGTCCCCATGGCATCCCCCCACATCCCCTCAGCCTCATGCTGTCCCCTCAGACATTCCCACTGTGTCCCCTCACATCCTCACAGCCTTGCACTGTCCTCTCACACGTCCCCATGGCGTCCTCTCACAGTCCCAGCTGCCTTGTCCCATCCCCACAGTGTCCCCTTATGGCCCCTTAGCCTTGCACTGTCCCCTGACAGATCCCTGCAGTATTCCCTCACATCCCCTCAGCCTCGTGTTTTCCCCTCACATGTCCCCACTGTGTCCCCTTACATTCCCACAGCCTTGTACAGTCCTCTCACATGTCACCATGGTGTCCCCTCACATCCCATCTGCCTCATGCCATCTACACAATGTCCCCTTAGGGCCTCGGGGCCTTACACTGTCCCCTGACAGATCCCCACAGCATTCTCTCACATCCCCACAGCCTCGTGTTATCCCCTCACATGTCCCCATTATCTCACCTCAAATCTGCACAGCCTCGTACTGTCCCCTCAATCATCCCCCCAGTGTCCCCTCACATCCCCTCAGCCTAATGATGTCCCCTCACGTCCCCACTGTGTCCCCTCACATCCCCACAGCCTCATTTGTCCTCTCACATGTCCCCAGTGTCCCCTCACATCCCCACAGCCTTGTACTGTCCCCTTGCACACCCCCACCATGTTGCCTCAAATCCCCACTGTCCCCTCACATGTCCCCACTGCATCCCCTCACATCCCAGCTGCCTTGTGCCACCCTCATAGTGTCCCCGTATGGCCCCATGGCCTTGCACTGTCCCCTGACAGACCCCCCACAGCACTCCCCGACATCCCCACAGCCTCATGTTGTCCCCTCACACGTCCCCTCCATGTCTCCCCACATCCCCACAGCCTTGCACTGTCCCTTGACATATCCCCATGGTGTTTCCCCCGATCCCCACAGGCTCAGACTGTCCCTTCACACATCAAAGAATCCCAGAATCATTAAGGTTGGAAAAGCCCTCCAGGATCACCTGGTCCAACCACCCCCTACCACCAATGTCACCACCAAGCCATGTCCCCAAGCACCACATCCAACCTCTCCTTGAACATCCCCAGGGACGGTGACTCCACCACCACCCTGGGCAACCCGTCCCAAGGCCTGACCATTCTTTCTGAGAAGAAATGTCTCCTCATTTCCATCCTGAACCTCCCCTGGTGCATCCATCCCCATGACATCCCCTCATGTCCCCAGAGCCTCGCTCTGTCCCCCCACATGTCCCCACGGCATCTTAATCCAGGATAAACCCTCCCCAAGTTTCCACTGGGAAGATATATATATATTTTTTCCTTCCAATATGGATTATAATACATTTTATTTGCTATGTATCATATTTACCTGTCCTGGCTGGGTTATAGCGTGGCGCCACATGTGGATTAGCTGGGTCTGGGAGATTGCTGCTGCAAGGCAAGGGGTGTCTGGCTTCGTCCCCCCACCCCCCCCCACCCCTGCATCCCATCCCCTCAATCCCCCTTACCAGCCCAATTCAGCTTACTAAGCCGCTTCTTTTCTATATATCATCTACTTAGGTTGGTAAACTGTTACCTGTAAATTGAATCTATGATTTAAATAGCCAGGAATAAACTATAATGCATCAAACCACCCTGAACCAACTCTACAGACCTCTCCTCTCGTTGGGAAAACAAAACCACCATGGCTGGGACACACAGAGTCACAACTTGCAAGCTCTGATGCTGCGTGCAGGTGGCTCGCTTTTCTTTGTTGTACCGAGAGTTAAAAGCAAGACAAAAGAAAGAACTTCTCAGCAGCTAACCGTGCCACGACACCTGTTTCTGTGGGAGAGAAGTGATGCATGTTTCCTTCTGCTCTTAGTATTTTCAGGTGGGCCACAGCACTGAGCTGAAAAATATGTTTTTAAGGCCAGAAGCAAGTTCTGATGGAGGGGTCACTGAAATATGAGCACTGGGTCCTTTTCTGATTTATATGTTGTCTCCAGGAATACTGGCCTCAGAAAACGGGAAGGTCCAAACGAAGTGCCATGTCTCACAGGACTGAACCATGCAGCAGGAGAATCTCAAATTAAATTTGGCTGTGTGAGATCTGTAACTCGAATGCATTCATTTATTGGTACAGAGAGCTGTAACGGAGAAGAGAGAGAGACTTGGCTGCCTTGAAAGGAAAGATTGCAAAATTAGCCTTAACACTCAAGGAATAATCTTCCTTTGGGTGCCCAAGGTGGTGACACCAGACCGAATATTAATGATGTTGCAAAGTATACATTTAATCAGCAAGAGCTGAGCAAGGACCTTTAACTCCCTGAAGTCAGGAATCTTATTTCTGATTTTAAAAGGAGCAGGAGAAAGGTCAAAATCATTACCCGCATACTGCTCTTTGTTATGGAAAGGCAATGATTTTTTGCAGATTCTGGGACGCACTGAAGATTTGTGTCAGTACTATGAGAGGTCCCCAGGTCTGCCCAAAGCTGGTAGAGAGGCATTTTGCAATTTCATCTCGTGAATCAAATTGTCGTGCAAAACGTCCCTATCCAATGGTGCTTGAAACACAGCAGCTGATCAACAACGAAATGAAAACTACAACCTGAAACCAAAGCATGGAACAGTTGAATATTAATGTCCTTTTACAGTTTTCTTCCATAAAAATGAAGATGTGACAGAGCCATTGAAAATCCCAAAGCAGCACTGCAGAGATGGATGCGAGGAGGCTTGGAGTAAGCGATGAGATTTCCCTGGGGATGCACATCAGGTCAGTACTGGAAGCAGGAGAAGAACGAAAGATGCTGATCTCATTTGTGACTTTATGCCCTGAATCCCCTGATTCCCATACAAACATTGCAGTCAACAGGGGAGACCACACAGCCTCGTTATTTAAAGGCAGCCCGCATCGCAGCTGCATGCTTGTAGCTCTCATAATCCAGCTGAGCTTACCAGAGACATGAAACCTGGCTTCTTATTTGTGATCATCTCTCCTGTTGCACTTGGCCCTGGAAAATATTGCCAGACCCAGAGCGTAAACTAGGGACATGTCCCTAATATCACTGTAGACAGCAGCAATCTCAGCTGTAAACTAATGAGGTACCCTCTCAGCCCTGGGGTTTTGGGGAGTCCCAGTTTATCCTCTGAGCATCTGGGCACTGTTTTTTGTTTGTTTGTTTTATTTTTTTGTGAAATACCCAGAATGGCAAAGCCAAAAAGAAACGCAGCAGTGGGCACTCACACAAACCTTGCGCTGCACTCTTTGTGTCCCAGCAAATTCTCCTGAGTGTGCAGCAATAACTTTGGTAGCACACAAAACCCCCAGTTTTCAGTGCTGACATCAACACGTGTAAAAGTACAAGATGACTTTTAAAACATCTCCTTGCAACTTTGATAACTGTTTTTTTTTTTTTTTTTTCTTTTTCTTCTTCTTTTTTTTTTTTTTCATCATAAATCTACTGGATGCTGCACCGATCTTGGAAACAGCATAAGCACTGGCTGGCAGGGGAGCTGCAGGGATCCTTCTGGTGCACAGCGACTGTTGGCACATGAATTCACACATTCCAGTAGAGCTGGTTGCTCTACAAGAGCAGCAGGTCCTGCAGACCGGCCCAGGAAAATTGAACAAGGGGATGAAGAATTGAACTTACCCTGCCTCCTTGTCCTGGAAAGTAACACTTGTAAATGGTCCTTCACAGATGAAACACATCAAATAATTTGAAAAGAAGGGAAAATGGGAGCAAGAGAAATATTCTCATTGTAATGCAGCAAACTGGGAGATGTTGCAGGGTATGTGCCTGGGATTCCTGTTGCATAACTGGAGATGTTTGAAGCACTTCCAGGGGGCATTGCTGCGAATCTATCTAGGACACCTATTTTGGTATTGACCCTGAGAGGAGTCTGTTTTTCTTCAATGCCCAGAAAATCAATCTAGCGCAACCCTGTCAGGTTTAGACATCTAAATTTGTGCTTGCTTAAGGCAAGATGCATCAATCTTAATGCAGGATCTGAAAATACTTTGGGAGCATTCCCTTAAAAGACCCGATAATACTCTTTTGTATAGAATTTGCAGTGCTCTCATATGGGGCTCCGACAAATATAAGTTAAACTCGAGTTCCTCTTCCAAGAAGCAGATGAGTTTTATCCCCATTTCAAAGATGACGATGCTGAGACACAGAGAGGTTATGTGATCTGTCCAAGAATCTTTCAATACTCCCAGGTGTAAAGCCTGAGTATCCTGACTCTCAAACTTTCTTTCTCCAAGCTCTATAAAAGATTCTTTCAAACACTGCTTGTGTGTAACAAAATGTCTCGTACTTAGAGCTTCCCCCAGCCAAAACCACCAGCACCAGCAGAAACCAAGCCCGAAGGCTCATAATAATGGTTGTTTCACAGATGCTTTCCAAAAAGGCAAAAAAGAATGGGCAGAGCCTCTGGAAATTTATTAAATATAGTAGCTGGCAAGCATCTGGCTGAGGAGGAGTTTGAGTGAAAGGAGTTCTGTTGAAGTTTTAATTAATATCGTATGAGGGGAAACTTGAACAAGCGAGCAATGCTGAAGGGAGAACAGGGACACGGAGATCGTAGAGACACAGAGAAAGGTGTCAAAGCACTGGTAATTGGATCTGTCCAGAATTCATCTAGGCACAGACACCCTTTTCCTTTTGGAGCTTATCAAGTTACTTCTATCAGAGGCTCCCGAAGACCCAGTGTTTGGGTGGAAATGCATCCCCTGTGAAGAGAAGCAGAGGATTTCAGTAATAAAATAAAACCTGTAAGACATGCATAAGGAGATACAGAGTTTGATCCTCCTCTTTTCTTGTACCAAGCTGCCTTAAAAATTACAAGGTAGAACTAATGGGGTCTTTTTGGTAGGAGTCCTGTGTGGTGGGTGAGTTGGACCTCTATCCTTGTGACAGATGCATTTGTCTGCATGACTTCACAGTCATCTCTGTGTCTGAGGCTGCTGAGCCCAAAGAGAAGGTGTAGCTCCATTGAAAGAAGGAAGCCCAGAAAGGTAGGAACACTCTGCCAGAGTGACATTACTGGGTGCTGCTGGATTTGCAATGCAAACTAAAAAAAAGGGATAAAAAGAAAGAAATAATAATAATAATAAAAGAGCTTTTTGCAAAAAGCAAAATGCAGCACATGTGGCGCAAGAGGATCAAACACCCTGCATATTCACAACCAAAAACCTTGAGATGCTCAAAATGCAAGGCAGCAACAATGCCAACAAGGGAGAGGCACCTGAAAAACTCGTGAGAAGGTTCAGGGGGATGAAGATTATCTAAGCAGGACTGCATCCCCCCTCTGACAACCGGCGGAGAACTGTGGCGTGACTGCTGACAGTCGGTTGCTGTCTATCTTTGTTAGTCAAATCAGTCCTGGCACCACCAGCAGTGCTGGCTGCTGTCTCCCCCAGTGATACCGAGTTGTAGACACCCAGCGTACGTGGAGACACCTACATTTAAGTGTCTTCATCTGGAGCTGGTTCCCAGTCCACTCGTATGTTTTATGGCACACCGCAGCATCGCGCATCTTCACGGGGAGAAATATTGTATGGTTAATGGCACAAACAGATAGACTTCTTTCACTTTTGTACCTTGTACAGCCTTTTGTGCCAAGATTTCTTGTACTTTCGCGTGAAGAGCTCCTTCTCAAAAAATAAAAATGTAAGATTTAAGCACTGTAGCTGAAAAAAAAAAATGTGTAGCCATCTGGAAATGTGTTAGCAAAAAGAATATAATCTTTCCATCCACCAAGTAGAAATTGTCACATCTTAAAAAAAGATGATTTACATGAATGGCTTCAAAAGCTTCAGGAGAATTTCCCATACTGAGCCACGTTGGTAGCTGGCATTTCTCACTTCAGGTTATTGACTAATGTCCACATCTTGCTCCGAGTGTGTTCTCGGGGCTGTTTGCATGGGGAGATTGATGGAATACTTCCCCTATGGATTCCTGTTGTTGATGTCTTTTATTTCAAGGTAATTAGTGTGCCTCAGCATGGATTATTTGACATTTATTCAATAGCAGGATGGGCACAGAAGGAGCTGTGGCAGAACAGCTTGTTTTCTAGCAGCTATGCAGATCGGTTTCCCCAGCAGACAGGCTATTAAAGAAGATAAACAAGAGTAGCAGCTAGGAAATAATGACAATTCTCTGAAGTACAACTATGGATAAAACAGAGACGAGAACGGGCAGGAAAGCATCCCCCCAAAAACAGCACGGTGCACAGCTGCAGCATGCTGAGACCGAGCAGGGAGGGAGATGTGGGGAAAAAAATGTATGCATCAGCTCAGCCACGCTATGTTGTGTGTCCCAGGATGGGAAAACTCCTTCCCTCTTCCCTCCTTGGTACCCCAAAGAATGCAACACGAAGTTTAAGCCGTGCCTTGCGCTGCGAGGTCTGAGCTCAGCGCGTAGGCAGAAGATGGGGTCCTTGGAGGGGGGCTGGCACCTTTATTTAGGTGCTAGCGAGATTCAACTTTGGAAAAAAAAAAAAAAAAGTCAGGTTAGTTGATTTGGGGGGAAAACAACCCCAAAAGGATTTGGTTAGTGGTAGGAAAAAAATATTCCAGTAGTGCAGAAGGCACTGCGGCCGAGCGAGGCGTTCAGCCCCTGCAGCTGAGCTCGCCAAGGCACAACGACGGTTGCGGCCAGGGATGGATGCCTGCCCAGGGCCACGGGCACCACGTCTCCAAAACCTTCCCTTTCCGTGCAATTCCCAGCCTCGGTCAGCAGGTGCCAGCTCGTCCCCACGCCTGCCGGGAAGCCCTAAGGCGTTAAAAACCCTGCTGCTGGTGCTGGGGCGAGCAGGGGCAGCGGTGCAAGGCAGAGCTTCTGCTGCGAGCGATGCCCCGCTCTTCCCCCGCTTCCCACCACCCACAGCCGGCCCCAGGAGCTGGGGGAGCGGTGGTCCCAAGCTTCAGCCCCGCGGCAGGCCCTGTAAAGTGGGGCTGGAGTGGGGCCGCTGCCCTTCGTCCCCATGGGCCACTGCCCTTCGTCCCCATGGCACGCTGCGCCGGCACCGCCGGAACCCACTGCGGTGGCGTGGGGAGCAAAGTGGGATGGAGATTGACCCAATACCAACAGAAAGCTGAGGTTTGGCTGCACGGGGCTCAGGGAGAGCCTTGCTCAGCTCCAGCAGGTGCAGAGCCCCCAAGATCCCCTGTTGGGGGGATGCTGCCAGCCCCATTGACCAGGGGAGCGCCTCGCTCTGGGGCGAAGTCAGCAGCTCCGCGTGAGCTCCAAGCGGATGCAGATCCTCGCTCGAATGCGTCAATTTTTCACCTGGCAAAGGTCAGGGAAGGAAATCGCACGCATTCGATGTGTTAAAATAAGCTCACGTGACGCACGCGGCCCTGCGGCGTGCTGGGGTGTCTCTCCGGTGGCCACAACAATCGCCTTCCTCAGCTGGCATCGCGTTTGTTGGGCTGCTGACAAAGCTGCTCGCGTCCTCTTCCTCCTGCGGTCCCGTCACCTTCTCCCACACTGTTCCTCTCTTTTTATTCATGTCACCGCGGCTATTCTTGTCACCGTGACATTTTGCTTCTGGCTTGACATTTGTGTTTGGTTTACGGGAGGATAGTGCAGGTCTTAATACGTTACTCACCCTTTTGCTTTAAAAACGTCTCTTTTCATCTTTTGTTTTCTTTTTTTGTTGTTGTTGTTTCCTGCCTTGAGCTTTCTGGATGATTTCCTGACCTTGGTTGAAGGGCCTGGGAACTGTAAAACCACACTTCACTTCAGGGCATGGCATGACTTGGTATCACCGACTGCTCTTAGAATGAGCCCTAAGCAAGGTCTTCTAGCTGAGGATTTCTTTTATTTCTACAAAAATCGGGACTGGGGTCTGGTTCTGCTCTCCCTCACGCCTGCTTTATACTCTGAGGTAATTAAATGGGCCTAAGCTGAAACCAGAGAGTTTCAGACTGATATGAGGAGAAGCTTTTCCTCCATGCAGGCTGTCAGCAGTGGGCAGGGCTCCAGGCAGGCTGTGTGTCTCCGTTCTTGAAGGTTTTCAACACCTGACCGGATAAAGCCCTAAGCAACCCAGCCCAGCCTCAGGCCAGACCCTACTTTGGGCAGGAGGTCGGACCTGAGGCCTCCTGAGGTCCCTTCCAACCTGAACCTTCGTCCCACGAACCTCAGAGGAGGAGAGAAGCAGCAGGTCCCCGGTACCGAAGATGGAGAAGAAATATGCCTGAATGTCGGTGCTGTTGAGTTTAAAAAGGCCTCGAAGATACTGAGCACATAAACCATTTTCACCGTGTTAAAGCCCCTTCCACTCAGAATCTCAAGGCCTTTAACAAAGTCAAACACAATCGTCCCCACCCCACATGCGATTAAAGGAGGCCCACAAAGCCAGATGGCTTTTACCAGCTCTCCCTTCACTCGCCTCCTGCCCACACCGGGTCCCAGAGTCCCACAGCTCCCACCTCTCCCGGCTCATTCCCCACCCTTTTAAGACCTTTTAGAAGAACCAGCTGCTTCCGTCAGAAATAACTCGCTTCTCCGGGGAGATGAGTCTGTGAAAAACATTCCGAACTGGCAGGTTTTTGGCAGCAGCAGGGAAAGACAGAAGGAAAAGCCATTTTTACCATCCCGACTGTCACTTTTCACATTTTTTTTTTCCATAAAGCACAAAGAGAACGGTATCCAATCAACAGTTCCCTGAAATTCATGTCAGATAGAGAGGAAAACGAGCAGAGAGTTGGGTGTGGAGACCTCTGTGCACCAGGACCACGACACCGAGCCAGGTTCAGGTCCAGGCCCTGTTCCTGGCCCTGGGTGGTTGCACGATTCCTCTCTGCCTCTCCTTTCCCACTGCTAAAACGGATCCTGATCCCCCAGGGATTCACTGCTAAAACGGATCCTGATCCCCCAGGGATTCACAGGTCTGTCAATAGGCAGTGCCATAAATCCAAGGCTTGAGTGCCAGCTTCCCCCTGGATATGAAAAGTAGAGTCGAAAAAGGGTTTTGTAGGCGCTTGAAAAGAGTCCCTAAAGGGGACACAAGGGCGAGCACCCCTCGAGCCGGAGGCCCTATGAAAATGCACAGAGAGTTTCAGCCCTTTACATCACAGAATCACAGAATCACAGAATAGTCTAGGTTGGAAGAGACCTCCAAGATCACCCAGTCCAACCTCTGACCTAACACTAACAGTCCCCACTAAACCATATCCCTAAGCTCTACATCTAAACGTCTTGTAAAGACCTCCAGGGATGGGGACTCAACCCCTTCCCTGGGCAGCCTATTCCAGTGCCTCACAACCCGTTCAGTAAAGAAGTTCTTCCCAATATCCAACCTAAACCTCCCCTGGCGCAACTTGAGCCCATTCCCCCTCGTCCTGTCCCCAGGCACGTGGGAGAACAGACCAACCCCCACCTCGCTACAGCCTCCCTTCAGGGACCTGTAGAGTGCAATAAGGTCACCCCTGAGCCTCCTCTTCTCCAGGCTAAACAGTCCCAGCTCCCTCAGCCGCTCCTCGTAAGACTTGTACATGCAGCATGTACCATGGTATTTGGGTCAGGTAGCCGAGACACAAGCTATTTAATGTGGCAGGTGAAATTTGGTGGTGACTTCAAATTATCAGGTCTACGGCCACGTCCCTTGCAGGTGGCACTGCAGCCCCCGAGGGGTGTCCCCAGTGCCCCACCTGGGGCTGCTGCCTCCAGGGACCTGCCAGCACGCCAGCCTGCTCCCTAACTCGGTTCTTTTAGAGGATTTCTCGTAAAAATGGTGCTCTGGTGAGTGCTCAGCCTGGCCGGGATGGTTTCAGCAGAATGTGCTGCATGTGGAGCTGTGCCACCAGCACAGGAGCTGGGAAGCAGCTGGGGACAAAGCGGACATGGGGACATCTCCACCAGCATCGACGAGGTCCAGGCGGTGCATCTGAGCTGCACCTTTCCTTCGTGAGCACAAACATCAGCTGGAGAGCCCGGAGGAGCAATGCAGACCCCGAGATGGGTCAAAGGATGACTGCTGCTGAGGGAAGGCAGAGCGACATGGGGCCTGGCACCGGCTCCGACCCCTCTCCCCAGGCGCGGTGAGGAGCTTCCTTAACTACTTCCTAAATGCACCCCCGGTGCGTGCAGCCCGCAGCACAGCCTCACACGTGCATTTCCTTGTTTTTCTTCCCCTTTGTCACAGCCTCGGGAGCGTTTCTTTGAGTCATTGAATACCTAAGGGGGGTTGGGAAGGGTTCTGGCTGTGGGTCACGTCCCACAAGATCCTGCCTGAATGAGCCGGGGACGTCAGCTCGAGTGAGAGGTTTATTATGGAATGAGCTGGAGTGAAAACGTTCGTCCCTCAGATAACTGCAGGGCTGGTGGGTTGTGCTTGCATTACTCGTGTGATGCCAGGGTCCCGTGCAGGGACCTGGCTGGCCCTTTTGAGCTGCCATTTGGGGACCTGCATGCACACGGCTGGTGGAGGCATGAAGGATAAATGAACTTGGCTTACGTCTTGCCAGAACCACCTCCTTACACACCAAGCCAGGAGAAGACTTCTCCGCCTCTGGAGGTCTCCGAAACGCAGCTGGATGACAAGATCGATCCCCCCCAGAGCGAGGAGGTGACCTCTGGGCTCCTTCCAGCCCGATGGGTGAACAGAGGCATGCAGTGACGGGTCCAGAAACACAGCTCAGGATGTTCCAGTTTTCTTCAGGGTGGCATTTTTCTTCTGAGCTTGTGCAGCCCCGAGCAGAGCCAGGCTCCAGCCCACGTGCTGAACTCCTACACACTTCAAAAAATTCATATCATTACTTAATGTGAACTGTTAGCACCGGTGCTAGCGTTGCCCTCAGCACAAACCTCAGGAAGAGGAGCCAGTTTGGTACAACTTGCCTGAAAACGGGGATTTCCTTGGGGAGGGGTCTCCATAGCCGGCAGTGTGAAGGGCACCCCAGGCAGGGCACTCAGCTCCTGGCTCTGCCCGTGACACTGGGACAGCTCCGTCACCTCTCCGTGACATCCTGGCCTTGCCAAAGTCAACAGGAATTTTGTCACGGGCTCGCCCGGAGCCAAGTCGCTGCCCTTTGCATCCGCCCGTGGCTCGCTGCGGGCTGCGCGCGGCCCCCCTCTTGCCAGGCACCTGTCTCGCAGCCCCCACCTTTGTCCTCCCCTTCCCCTTCCTGCCATTAAACCCGGCTTGCCTTAGCTCCAGAGCTCCCCGAGGGGCAATATCCTCCAGCCTCGTGCCAGAAGGACGGGCCCTGCCTGCTCCTGCAATCAAAGGAGTTGGGGAGGATTCAAGAAGCGCAGCTGCGGTGAAAGGTGTCCCGGGGAAAAGGTAATGCGGAACAGTGGCATGGACAAAAAAAACCTTAATGGAGATACGAGGGTAAAACCTGAGCCATCCGTGGCTCCTTTCCATGCAAATCTCTCTGTATCCTCCCCGCTCCCGAGGCAGGATGCTGGCAGTGAATGCCCCCCGCTCCTTTCTGTCGTCCTGTTTCCGAGGATCGCAGACTGACCGCACACATTTCTCCTCGTCTTACGCAGGCAGCGCCGCTGCGCGCCAGAAAGGAAGAGCGTTTGGCTTTGATGTCCCAGCGAGAGCTCGAAATCACAAAAAAAGGAAATAGCCGGATCCGCACACAATGTTGGTGCCGAGCGCCAGCCTCCCCTGCCAAGGGCGGGCGCCGGCAGCAGCGGCAGAGCCCTGAGCAGCTCTCCCCACGGCGATCCTGCCCGAAAGGAGCTGGCAGGCAAAGGAAACGTGCCCACGACGCGCTGACACAATGCCCTGGAGGGTTTTATGGTGCTGTTTCCCACGCTGCCCGCGTTTTACTCGCTCCTTTTCATCGAGCGAGCCAGTCCGCACGGCAGCGCGCCTCGCCGTCCTTGCGCAAGCCGCGCCGGGAACGCCGCCGTCAGCTGAATGATCAGGGCCTACAAAGGGCGGCCTCCCGGCCAGGTGCGTTTTTGATAAAAAAAAACGAGTTTCTTAGCGCAGCCGATTGCTCTATAAAACCAAAAGGCACGTACCAAGGCTTCCATATGCTTAATCTCGTCGATAACCCGCGCCTAAGGCTCTGGGGAACGGGTTGCTCCGTGGGAATGGTTGGCTCCCTGGGGCTCCGGCAGGCCCCGCGTTTACTTTCCACGTCGGTAATTAAAAAAAAATTGAAGGTGGGGAGGTTTTATCGCTCTCGAAAGCCGCGGCGTGATTCATCTCAGCAGGCGGCGCGCAGCCTTCGTTCCCGAGGCTTTATTCCCTGACCTTGCGGTGCCACCTCCGTGTCCCGTTTGTCACCAGCGCTCCCAGCGGGTCTGGGGGAGCAAACTGGGGCAGGATCCCCCCGGGGCTGGGTACGGCGAGCACGGGGCTGTCTGCTTTCCCCGACAAAACAACCGCAAGGAACGGGTTTAGAATAGGAGCTGTGCGTTTCCCCGTGCCCCCCGCCCTGTAGGTGCTGTACCCCGTAGCCCTGGGCCCTACTGGCCACCCCCATGCCCCATTCCTTGTCCCCGTGCCTTATCCCCCGTCCCCAAGCCCTTGTCCCCACCCCTATTTCCTAGGCCCTGTCCCCTGCCTTGGGACTCTCTCCCCCCAGTCCTTGGCCTGTCCCCTGTCCCTATTTCCCTGTCCCTATTTTCCTATCAGCACAGGACCCCAAGCCACCATCCCCTGTCCCCCATGCCCGTCCCCTGTCCTGTCCTCTGTCCCTCCTGCCTGCCCTGTCCCTGGATACTGTCCCTGTTCCCCGTCTCCCTTTGCCGACCCTATTCCCTGCACCTTGTCCCAGGCCTTGTCCCATGTCCCCAGCCCCAACCCACCACCCTCCATCCCCCAGTTCCTGGCCCCTGTCCTCCACCTCTGTCCCCTACCCTTGTCCCCGGGCCCTGTCCTTTATCCCCAACCTCCCGACCCCAGCTCCTATGCCCTGTTTCTGCCCCGTTATCCTCCCTCTCTGTCCCCTGTCCCCTGTCCCACGTCCCCAGGCCCTGTCCTCCACCCCTAACCCCATCTGCTGTCCCGTCCCTGTCCCCTATCCTCCATCTCCATCCCCTGGGCTCCATCCCCTGCTCTTGATCCCCTGTCCCCATGCCTGTCCCCTATCTCCCTGTCCTCTTCTCTATCCTGCTTGGCCCCTGTCCCCTGTCCTTGTCCCTCATCCTCTACTCCCAGGTCCTGTCCCCTGTCCCCCTGCCTGGCCCCTGGCTCCTATTCCAGGTCCCCTTTCCCCTGTCCCCGTGCCTGTCCCCATCCGCATATAACTGTCACCTGAGCCCTACAGCCCCATATCCTATTCCTAGGCCCTGTTCGCTGTCCTTGATCCCCTGTCCCCACGCCTGTCCCCTTTCCCTGGCCCCTTGTCCCCTGTCCCTGTCCCCTACCCACAAACACCTGTCCCTTGTCACCTATCCC